>NW_028148450.1:0-71756 GCF_947247035.1 Vipera ursinii | reverse complement strand
TTATGATGGTTTCAGTGTCCCAAGGTCATGTGATCGCCTTTTGCGACCTTTTGACAAGCAAAGTCAATGGGAAAGCCAGATTCACCGAACGGTGTTACCAATTTAACAACTGCGGTAATTTACTTAGCAAATGTGGCGGGAAAAGTCCTACAATGGGGCAAAAACTCACTTCACAAATTTCTCACGTAGCAACATAAATTTTAGGCTCAGCTGTGATCATAAGTCAACGACTACCTGTATCGAGGTATGACTTAGCCACATCAACGTGTATCGCACTAAAATGAATCCCCAGTGAGTTATAGAATAGAATAGAATAGAATAGAATAGAATAGAATAGAATAGAATAGAATAGAATAGAATAGAATAGAATAGAACAGAACAGAACAGAACAGAACAGAATAGAATAATATATACAGAATAGAGAATATAGAGAATAGAGAATAGACTACCTAGGATAGAACAGAACAGAACAGAACAGAATAGAATACAATGGAATAGAATAGAAAATTTGGAATGGAATGGTATAGAACGGAACGGAACGGAACGGAACGGAACAGAACAGAACAGAACAGAACAGAACAGAACAGAACAGAATAGAATAGAATAGAATAGAATAGAATAGAATAGAATAGAATAGAATAGAATAGAATAGAATAGAATAGAGCTGGAAGGGATCTTCGAGGTCTTCTAGTCCTGCTCAAGCAGGAGAACCTATACCATCTCTGACAGATGATTGTCCAGCCTCTTCTTAAAAACCTTCGTTGATGGAGCGCCCATGATTTCTGAAGGCAACCTCTGTTCCACTGGTTGATTGTCCTCACTGTCAGGAAGTTTCTCCTTAATTCCAAGTTGCTTCTCTCTCTGATCAGTTTCCAACCATTGTTTCTCATCCTTCCCTCTGGTGCTCTGGTGAACAGCCTGTCCTCCTCTGCCTTGTGGCAGCTCCTCAGATACTGGAGCACTGCTATCATGTCTCCCCTCTTTCTTCTTTTCTTTAAACTAGTTCATCAAATGCAAGAGGATGGAAGTAGTCCAAAGTATCTTATCTCACAGGCAATTACCAGGGTTCACCTAGCTATCTTCTAGGTTGCCTATGAAGTAATGTTGGATGGCATTAAGAGAGAGGACAGACTTGGTGTGTAGAAGAAATGAACTCACTTCCCTCATGTTTATCCTCTTCTCTCTCTAAGACAAGGGTGGGGAACTATGCCCCCTTTAGGACTTCCGGACTTCCACTCCCAGAATTCCTGAGCCACCATGGTGGGTGGCTCAGGAATTCTGGGAATGGAAATCCACAAATCCTAAAGGGGGCATAGTTCCCCAACCCCTTGCTTTGAGAGACCTTTCAAAGTCAGACAGAATTTGTTTTTATTTATGAGAATTTTTTTGGGTCTTGCCTTTATTCCTTTATTAATTTAATTTAATTTAATTTATTGAGATTTTTATACCGCCCTTCTCCTAAAGGGACTCAGGGCGGTTCACAGGGCATAAATATAAATAACAATACAAACATTAAAAGACAATTAAATCAATGCCCAAGTTAAAACAAGAATAATAAAACAAGCCTATAAAAAACCCATGTACCCCCATCAGGCCAGACCCGCTAGTTCAAATAAATGGGTCTTCAACCCGCGACGGAAGGATCGGAGGTCTGATGCCATCCGGAGCTCAACCGGCAGTTGGTTCCATAACGCCGGAGCACCCACAGAGAAGGCCCTCCCCCTGGGGGCCACCAGTCGACATTCCTTGACAGGAGGCACCCTGAGGAGGCCCTCTCTGTGGGCGCGCACAGGGCGGAGGGGAGTCGACGCCGGCAGCAGGTGGTCCTCGAGGTATCGCGGACCCATGCCATGTAGGGACTTAAAGATCATAACCAAAACCTTGAACCTTACCCGGAAGACAACTGGTAACCAATGCAGCTCACGGAGCAAAGGTGTAACATGGGAGTACCGGGAAACTCCCAAGACAACTCTCGCGGCCGCATTCTGTACCAGTTGGAGCCTCCGAGTAGTCTTCAAGGGAAGTCCCATGTAGAGAGCATTACAGTAGTCTAGGCGAGAGGTCACGAGCGCATGAGTGACCGTACATAAGGCCTCCCGGTCCAGATAGGGCCGCAACTGGCGCACCAGGCGAACCTGGGCAAAAGCCCCCCTAGTCACGGCCACTATGTGATCCTCCAAAGTGAGTCGTGAATCTAGGAGGACTCCCAAGTTGCGAGCCCTATCCACAGGGGGTAAAAGCTCACCCCCCATAGAAAGAGGTGGAACATCCCAGGTGTCCCGGGAAGCCGGAATGTACAGCAACTCAGTCTTGTCAGGGTTGAGTTGAAGTCTGTTCCTCCCCATCCAGACCCGAACCGCCTCCAGGCAACGGGACATCACAGCGAGGGCATCACTGGGGTGGTTTGGGGTCGAAATAAAAAGTTGGGTATCATCAGCATATTGATGATACCCAACTCCAAAACCACGAATGATCTCACCCAGCGGTTTCATATAGATGTTGAACAGGAGAGGCGAGAGGACCGACCCCTGAGGAACTCCACAAGCGAGAGTCCTAGGGGTCGACCTCTGCCCCCCTGCCAACACCGACTGCGAGCGTCCCAGGAGATAGGAGGAGAACCACTGAAAAACCGTGCCTCCCACTCCCAATCCCCTGAGACGCTGCAGCAGGATACCATGGTCGATGGTATCGAAAGCCGCCGAGAGGTCTAATAGGACTAGGACAGAGGAATATCCCCTATCCCGAGCCCTCCAGAGATCATTCACCAGAGCGACCAATGCCGTCTCCGTGCTGTGCCCGGGCCTGAAACCCGATTGGTAAGGGTCCAGATAATCCCCTTCATCCAGGACCAGAGGGAGCTGATGCGCCACCACACTCTCAACAACCTTCGCAAGAAAGCGAAGGTTGGAGACTGGACGAAGGTTGTTCAATACAGCTGGGTCCAAGGCAGGCTTCTTGAGGAGAGGTCTCACCACCGCCTCCTTCAAGATGGTGGGGAAATAACCCTCGCTCAAAGAAGCAGATATAACCGCCTGGAGCCAGCCTCGTGTCCTCTCCCTAGCTGCATAAACCAGCCAAGAAGGGCACGGGTCCAATAAACATGTGGTGGAACTCAGCTTCCCCATAATCCTGTCCACTTCATCAGGGGTCACAGAATCAAACTCCTCCCAGATAACATTGACAAGACCGCCCGCGTCCTGATCGCCAGACTCTGCCCAGCTGGAGTCCAAACCGGTCCGAATCCGAGCGATTTTATCCGACAGATGTTGACTAAACTCCTCGGCACGACCCTGCAAGGGATCCTCCCTCACCTCCTGATTAAGAAGGGAGCGAGTCACCCTAAACAAGGCGGCCGGGCAATTATCTGCGGACGCGATGAGGGTGGAGAAGTAATTACACCTCGCCTCCCTCATCGCAGCGAGATAAGACCTAATGTAGGTTCTTAACCGCAATCGGTCGGGTTCAGATCGGCTGGACCTCCAGCAGCTCTCTAGGCCCCGTTTCCGACGCTTCATCTCCCGGAGCTCCGCGGAGAACCATGGAGCTCGCTGGGATCTGCGCCGGGTCAGGGGCCGCAAGGGTACAACCCGGTCGAGTGCCTCAGTGGCTGCCCTTTCCCAGGCTTCCACTAAGGCATCCGCCGAGCTGTGAGCAATGGAGGCAGGTGGGGACCCCAGCGCCGCTTGGAATCTATCAGGATCCATTAGGCGTCTGGGGCGGTACCATCTAGTTGGCTCCGTACCCCCACGGCGGGGGGTGGCAAAATGGAAGACCAGCCGCAGGAGGTGATGATCGGTCCATGACAGGGGCATAATAAATGGAAAGCCCCCACCAAGATCATCCAACCACCGTCCAGATAAGAAAATCAGGTCAAGGGTGTGGCCTCCCTCATGAGTTGGCTCAGAAATTACCTGCGTCAGGTCCATGGCCGTCATGGAAGCCATGAACTCCCGAGCAAGCTCAGATGAACCTCCCAGGGATGGTAGGTTGACGTCTCCCAAAACTATAAGTTTGGGGAACTCAACCACCAACCCCGAGAGGATATCGAGCAGCTCGGGCAGGGCTGCCGCTACGCGACTAGGCGAAATGTACACGAGCAGCAAGCCCAACTGCGCCCCAGAGCCAAATCTCATAAAGAGAGACTCACACCCGACTATCTGAGGAACGGTGGTCTCCCGCGGACATAAGGTCTCCCTAACGATCACCGCCACACCCCCACCCCTACCCTGAGCTCGAGGCTGGTGTAGCACCCGGAAGCCTGGTGGGCAAAGGTCAACCAAAGGGACCCCACCCTCTGGGCCCAACCAAGTCTCCGTGATGCAAGCCAGGTCCGCATGCTCACCCTCAACTAAATCCCTAACAAGGGGAGCTTTGTTGACCACGGACCTGGCATTCAGGTACACCAGCCGGAGCTCAGGAGGCTGCACATCCTCGCTCCCAGAACCTCGGGAAAGAAGCAGAGGGTCGGAGCGCCCCACCGCTTGCAAATAGCGGAGACGGTGCTCCCGGTAACGATATGGCCCCCTGTCTATCCGCCTGCTGCCATTCCCCGTCGTGGGAATTGGTAATCCCACGACCCGCTCATGAGCCCCGGAGACAACGACCCCTCGTTCTCCCCCCGTGCGGTCAGACCCAAGTCTGGCCTGAACTATGGTTGATTGGCCGCCCCCCAAAGCCAGACAACCCCTATCTCCCACCCCTCTGCCCAACCCCGTAAAAAATTTTGATAAAAACATAATCAGGGGCCTCTTATTACATTTATGTTGACGGCCCCTGCCCCTGCCCAGCCATCTCTCAGAGACCCAAGTTGGTGAACATACCTAATACTTCTTCTTCCTCCTATTTTACCCATAACAACAACCCTGGGAGGAGGGTTGGGCTGAGAGAGGCTTCTTGTGTAAAGCCAGAGTAGAACTCACAATCTCCTGGGGATTGGTCCAAAGGCACCCAGTCAGCTTCATGCCTAAGGCAAGACTAGAACTCACATTCTCCTTATGATTGGCCCAAAGTCACCCAGTTGGCTTTCATGCCTAAGGCAGGACTAGAACTCACAGTCTCCTCATGATTGGCCCAAAGTCACCCAGTTGGCTTTCATGCCTAAGGCAGGACTAGAACTCACAGTCTCCTCATGATTGGCCCAAAGTCACCCAGTTGGCTTTCATGCCTAAGGCAGGACTAGAACTCACAGTCTCCTCATGATTGGCCCAAAGTCACCCAGTTGGCTTTCATGCCTAAGGCAGGACTAGAACTCACAGTCTCCTCATGATTGGCCCAAAGTCACCCAGTTGGCTTTCATGCCTAAGGCAGGACTAGAATTCGCAGCCTCCTGATGATTGGCCCCAAATCACCTAGGGAAGTAGCACTGAAGAAGATCACTCAACCTGACTGATGTGCCATGAATGATATAAGATCTTCAGGTATTTTTTCCCAGGTTTTTTTAAAGGCTGTAGGAAGCCCCGCCTCCCCCCGATTAAAATATTTTTTATTTTATTTTTTAAATTTTAATTCCATTTATATCCCGCCCTTCTCCGAAGACTCAGGGCGGCTTACAAGCTTAGCAGTAGCCTTCATTCTATGTATATGCCTGCTTATTAGGGCTTTCACACACACCCCAAGTGGCATTATTACAAAGTCAGCTTAATTGCCCCCAACAATCTGGGTCCTCATTTTACCTACCTCGGAAGGATGGAAGGCTGAGTCAACCTTGAGCCTGGTGGGACTCGAACCTGCACTAATTGCAGGCAGCTGGTGTTACTTAAGGAGGCATTAGCCCACTGCTCCACCAAGGAGCATTTATGTTTAATATTAAGAAGAGGCAGAATATTATATTTCCCCCGAGGAGAAATGGGGAAAAATCTTAACAAAGGCAGAAAGTAGCCCCAGTCTTAATAGTCCCAAGCAGAAACCTCTTTAGAGATGGATATTTTGTACCTATTAAGAAAGACAGGGGCCAATCTATTCATAAGCAAAATGCCTTCAGCCCCCACAGCTGATGGGATGAAGAATTTACATCCCCCCCACCCAAATTCTAAGGACAGGACATGACCTTTAGGACATAATAGGATCAACCCACCACCATTAAAATAGCAAAAGTGTTGTGATTCAGGGTCAGCCTGTGGGTTCGGCAGTTGAGTCGGATGACTCAGAGGAGGAGGAGGGAGGCGTTGAATAGCTTGATGAGAGCCCCCAGCCAGGCCCCTCTCATCTGGTCACGACGGAGACCCAGCTGTGTGAGCCTGACAGCGTGGATGAAGATGACCCACAGCTGGCCCTGTTCAAGGACGCCCGACGCAGGAGGCAGTCAATCAGGAGTAAACAGAGGAAGGCAATGGGGCACCTTGGAAGGAGGCAGAGAGAAGCCATGCCCTGAACTGTATTTAAGGGGGAATGCGTGGGAGGGCTGGTTTGCTGAAGGCAACCGCTTGAATAGTTCCTGTTTCATAGCTCCTGTTTCATGGTTGGTGTCTGTTTTATGTTAATAAATTTGGCAGGCTTTATTCCAGCCTCTTGCCGTTTGTAAAGGGGTTGTCCCTGCCTTTTCTGCAAGGCCAGTAGCAGGCTGGTACAGAACAAAAAGGCACAAGGCTCACTACATTGCACAACCCCGTTGGAGCATCTCGATCAGAATCAACCTATAAAAATCCATCCACTCACTCAGCCATTTGGTCAGCTGTCCCAGAACTGCACGCTGTTGCTGGTTCTGCTCATCAATAAACAGAAACCTTCTTTCAAAAACAGCCTACATTTTATTCCCAGCTTGGAACTGGACCTGATTTTTCTTTCAACAAGGAACTGGGACATTTCTTGCAGATACGTGCAGGAATACGCTCTCAGTTTTTTTATAAAATGCACGTGCCATTTCTTAATTCAAAAGAAGGAGGACCCACAATGCCAAGTTTAAACCACAGGGTCAGAAAGCTTTGTGGAGGATTCTTACGTCAAACAGTCCTACCGTCATAGGTCCCCCACCCCCACCCCCTGATTTGTAGGACAGCACAATTTTTTTTCCCCTGTAAATTCTACTCGTGTTTTTCTCGTCTTCCTTATTAAAGGGCAGACTGCCAAGCTAATTAAAAGCAAGTTGCCTCTACAATCCTTGTTACTTCACCAAGGGCCATGCTACTAGCATAATTTTAAAAAAAACCCTGCTGGCCGTTCTTGTTATTGGAAGCAAAACTTCACCGACAGGTCTCCTTCTCTCCAAGGAAGAGAAGAAAAATCTTGATGGCCTGAGGCCACGAATAGCTTTCTTAGCAAAACCACTTAAGCAGGTCTGGAGAAGGTGACCTTGGTGAAGAAAAGTCTTGGAAGAAGAAGAAGAAGAAGAAGAAGAAGAAGAAGAAGAAGAAGAAGAAGAAGAAGAAGAAGAAGAAGAAGAAGAAGAAGAAGAAGAAGAAGAAGAAGAAGAAGAAGAAGAAGAAGAAGAAGAAGAAGAAGAAGACATAGCACTGAAGAAACAGCAAAGGAGAAATCAGAAAAAGGAGAAAGTGTCAGTATCCCTATCTACTGCTTTGGTAAGACCACACTTGGAATACTGTGCCCAGTTCTGGTTGCAGGAATTGGGTATGACTAGTCTAGAGAAAAGCACTAGGGGTGACATGATAGCCGTGTTCCAGTATTTGAGGGGCTGCCACAAACAAGAGGGAGTCTAGCTATTCTCCAAAGCACCAGAAGGCAGGACAAGAATCAACAGATGGAAACCAATCAAGGAGAGAAGCAGTCTAGAACTTAAGAAGATGTTTCCTAACCGTCAGAACAATTACCCAGTGGAATGGGTAATTCTATTCTATTCTATTCTATTCTATTCTATTCTATTCTATTCTATTCTATTCTATTCTATTCTATTCTATTCTATTCTATTCTATTCTATTCTATTCTATTCTATTCTATATTCTATTCTATTCTATTCTATTCTATTCTATTCTATTCTATTCTATTCTATTCTATTCTATTCTATTCTATTCTATTCTATTCTATTCTATTCTATTCTATTCCATTCCATTCCATTCCATTCCATTCCATATTTTCTATTCTATTCTATTCTATTCTATTCTATTCTATTCTATTCTATTCTGTTCTGTTCTGTTCTGTTCTGTTCTGTTCTGTTCTGTTCTGTTCTGTTCTATTCTTTAATTTCCATTCTATTCTAACTTAACAACTGCAGCAGTTCACTTAACAGCTGTGACAAGAAAGGTTATAAAATAGGACAAAACTGACAACTGTCTTGCTTAGCTATGGGAATTTTGGCATTACGATTGTGGTCATAAGTTGAGGACCGCCTGCATTTTAAACTTTAAAGTCCTCTGAATCAGTGTCTGCATTTGAATCTAGAATTTTTACACAAAGCCTGGTAAAATGTCATTTCTGGTTGTTTACATTTCCAACTTATCACCTTTATGCATTCAAGACGCTTTCTCTGGTGACATATACCAAAGAAATAAACTTGGATTTTATTAACCATTTCTATCATCATCGTGTTTTGAGTTTCTGCATCTCCCCCTGTTCCAGATTGTGGTGGGTGGTTACATTAGTGCCATGTCATGCATTTTTCATTTTGGTGGCAGCTCAAGTGTGATAATTAAAAATCTTCCGTCTGACGAGAGCAAGCAAAGGATGGATAAGAACATTTTTAAGCCACCGTTCAATATGAGTTCACGTGTTTGGGCTGCCCAGACCCGCATATGAAATAAAATTTAATTCAACATCACTCTGAACATTTTTGCCAGGCTGACAAAACCTGCATTTACCTATGGACAGGGGACAATGAGCCCGTGAGAACGTGTACATCAAGAAAAAACGTGCATGAAGATGTATAATGCTTTTAGAACTGCAAGCTGAAATAATAGTGCATCAGACCGGGTTAGTGTCATGGTTCCAACAGATGAAACTCTTCAAAAGAACTTTGAGGCATTGTTTACCTTAAAGAATATTTTATTCAAACAGCATAATATCGGCACTGCATAATCGAAGCCCAAACTGAATCCCCCTCCCCTGGGCACCTAGTATCAAAGCACAATTCCCTCCTCCAATTAACAGTCATAAATCACATTCCACAATTAGCTTGAAGCGCAGGCTTCCTCTCCAGTTCTCCAGCCTGCCAATTCTTTATCAGCTCTGGGCTCAGGTAACCTTGATTCTCAGGCTATGTTTAGTGTTGTTATGTCTGACTAGACTCTCATTCACTGCCCCCCTCCCAGCATCATCTAACTCTAAAGGGAAAGGGGAAAAGATGGCTACATTTCCATCTGTTGTCAATGCAAAAACACCCGATGTTAGCAGTGTTGACAGGGTGCAGAGAATGGTGAGGACAGTAAAAACAGATTATTGGCAATTCACTCCCTTCCACCCGGGACAGGGCACATAAACGAAGCTGGAGCAGGTTCTGGAGGATTGTCCTCTCTTTCTGGAAAGTGCAAACTAGTTAACATATTTAAGGTAAAGGTAAAGTTTCCCCCGCACATGCTTGCTAGTCGTTTCCAACTCTAGGGGCCAGTGCTTATCTCCGTTTCAAAGCCGAAGAGCCAGCGCTTGTCCAAGGACGTCTCCGTGGTCATGTGGCCGGCATGAAAAGACACCAAAGGCGCATGGAACGCTGTTACCTTCCCACCATAGTAGTCCCTATTTTTCTACTTCCATTTTTATGTGCTTTTGAACTGCTAGGTTGGCAGAAGCTGGGACAAGTAACAGGCGCTCACTCTGTTACGCGGCACTCGGGATTCAACCCACCAAACTGCCGACCATCTGATCGACAAGCTCAGCGTCCTAACCCACTGAGCCACCACGTCTCCTTTATATTTACCTGTCATTAAAAGTTATCAAATGTAATGTTTTACCTGATAATGACACGCTGCTGCTGAAATATTTACAAATGAGAACCTCTTAATTAGGGGCTAGGCTATTACTAGAAAAAAAATATTTAGAAATTATGCTGGTGTGATGATATGAGATCAGCAAGCAGGTAAATGCCATGAAAAACGTTTAATGGTCAGATAGTCTGGTAGCAATATTCATTATGCACAGGCTTTGGAACATGACTGTTGTGTAGACTTAAAAAGGGCAATTAAGTATTTTGCAATCAGGAGAGTATTGGCTAAATTGTTCAATTAACCCGCAGACAACTTTAACCCTCTCTGTTTTTTAGATCAGCTGATCCAACTTTATAAATTTGGCGTGCCTCTGGTCCTGGGACCGTGCCAACCCAGGGCCTGAAGGAGGAACTGGAGAGGATGTGGAAAGTCAAGGCCAAAGCTGGTGAAGTGTCCCGATAAGATCCCAGGAATGACATCAGAGTTCTCAGTCCAGAAATATGCAGGTCCAGGAACAGCTAAGCTATAATGCAGGACCCTCAACCTCCCAGGCCTCTGTTGGAGGACCCCAAGACTGAGGAAGACACATAAGGGTGAGAATGAGAATTCTGTCTGCCTGTCTATCTCCGTCATCTCTATCTCCATTTCCATCTCCATCTTGTCTGTCTCTGTCTCCCTCTCTGTCTCCATTTGATAGACAGACAGACAGACAGACAGACAGACAGAGAGACGGACGGATGTACGGATGGATGGATGATGGGTGGGTGGATGGATGATGATAGAGTCTGGCTTCTTCCTTAATAGTTCAATGATGGAGGCGTTTCCCCCCCCCCATTGCAACTGTGCCGTTGCTTCAGTGTTGCATTATCTACATTTTCATGATTTCAGAACAGTATTTCCTTCCTCCCTTCTTCCCCACCTATCTTTGCCACAAATGAAATTATGCACCTCAGCTGAGTTCTGTGGGAGTAGCACTTAATTCTATGACATATTTTCTTTAAAATGTTTCTCTCTCCTTGATAGACAAGACTTCAGATGTTGACGGATTGCAACAAATTCGGGAGCTGTGGAACAGAGAGCTGGTTATGCAACTACTCTTTTTACATGGTAGATATTGTCTTTTCAGGCAATGGAGGCTTATCCTATTTAGACCAATTCAATCTGCTGTTTCTCTGTGTCATAGAATATATGTGGTTATGTAGGTATATGCAATTTTTTTGGTCATGTTTATGCAGTGTAGATTGGAAGCGGTGACCCTTTGAGAGCTGTATGGAACAAAATTTCATTTTAATGTGTGCTGATTAGTGTACATTTAAAGAAACAATAAAGTTATTCTATTCTATTCTATTCTATTCTATTCTATTCTATTCTATTCTATTCTATTCTATTCTATTCTATTCTATTCTATTCTATTCCATATATTCTATTCTATTCTATTCTATTCTATTCTATTCTATTCTATTCTATTCTATTCTATTCTATTCTATTCTATTCTATTCTATTCTATTCTATTCTATTCTATTCTATTCTATTCTATTCCATAATTCCATTCCATATTCTATTCTATTCTATTCTGTTCTGTTCTGTTCTGTTCTGTTCTGTTCTGTTCTATTCCTCATCTATTTCTTTTCATGTCAGAATCCATTTATATCACATTTCATAAATGTATAGGTAGAACAATGTGCTTATTCTGGGGATTCTGCCATCTCTCCGAAGGGGGGGGGGGAGAGGATAGACTTTAGGCATCTTCAAACAACAGGGAACATTTGAACAAAAAAGGAAGCAATAACCATAAAACCAAGGAGAGTTTCCCTTTCCCACGGAAGGGCCTGACATCTGACCAAATGGATGAGGGGAGGGGCTGAAATGGGAATGCTTTATATAGGATTGAAATGTAACTTTGTTAGATTCCGTCTTGTATTGCCACAATCGATTCCATCCTAGTAAACATTTTCCTTTTGGACTAAACTTGCATCCAAGAGTTCTTATTTCCTAAGATGTGGATTGAGGTGGGTCCTGAAATTTTCTTTTTTCTTTTCTTTTCTTTCTTTTCTTTTCTTTTCTTTTCTTTTCTTTTCTTTTCTGTTCTGTTCTGTTCTGTTCTGTTCTATTCTATTCTATTCTACTCTACTCTGTTCTGTTCTGTTCTGTTCTGTTCTGTTCTATTCTAAACTTATCTTCAGATGAAACCCCCGGGTCCTGGAAGGTAGATCACTGTGATGCGACTAGATTCCACAGGACACACAGTTAATAAGTAAACAAAGCTATTTGACTATTTATAGAAGAGAATATTTGTAAATATTCTTTTCTAATAATTAAGGAGTGGTTTGGGGAACTCTAAGCTTGGTGGTTTTCTTGCAGACATTTCATTACCCAACTTGGTACCCTCATCAATAATGGATGAGAGTGGAGTTTGTGGGGGGGAGGAGGAGGAGGAGGAGGAGGAGGAGGAGGAGGAGGAGGAGGAGGAGGAGGAAAGAGGAGGAGGAGGAAAGAGGAGGCCGCCTATGGAGTCCTTGATGCTCTCTGACCTTGGTTGTTTTCTTCAGATGTTTCATTGCCCATCTAGGTTACATCATCAGTGCTGGAAGGGCTTGGGATTTGCTTGCCCTGTCAGAGGACTGCTCAGAGTGAAGTAAGGATTAATGTCTTAACAGCAATAGGTGGTTCCTATACAAACCGAGAGCCAACCTCGCTCCCTTCAGCACCCATGATATTACTTAGTTGGGAATGAAATATCTGCAAGAAAAACAATAAAGCTCAAAGACCACCAAGGACCTCCCCCATTTGAATCTTGTCAACACCCAATTAAGTTTAAGTTTACTGAATTTATATACCGCCCTTTTCCCGTAGGACTCAGGGCAGTTACAGGTATTTAAAAATGTCAATACAATACAAAAGTTAAAACAATTAAAAATAATTAAATTTGATCCCTGAAAATATAAAACCCCATTTAAAAACTCTCAGCCTGGGCCGGAAAGCTCAAAGAGCCAGGTCTTCAGGTCTCGGCGAAATGAACGAAGGTCGGGGGCAGTCCTAAGCTCCGCGGGCAGCTGGTTCCAAAGGGCTGGCGCGCCCACAGAGAAGACCCTCCCCCTGGGTGTTACCCGCCGGCAGTCTTTTACCGGCGGCACCCTGAGAAGGCCCTCCATGTGGGAGCACACAGGACGAAGGAAACGTGATGCTGGCAGCAGGTGTTCCCTCAAATTAGCCAATTAACTAACTGTCTAGGAAGCCATTTGATCAGGGTGGTATAAGGTCACCAGCCTTGAGCAGGCGGTTAGACTAGAAGACCTCTGAAGTCTCTTCCAGACCGATGATTCCAGGTTAACGTGTAACGTCCTTTTTTTTTTAAAGGAGAGATACAGAATTAAGCTAACATTTTCCGCTGAGCCCTGCTACCCCCCTCTGTCTTTCACGACTTCTCAGAAGAAGAAGAAAGCAAAGAAATGTGACCCTTGCTGAAGTTCTACCATTTCTTCCCCAAAAAAACCTCAGCTCTTTGACCAAAGAGGAGACAAGCTTTTTGATTTCTCAGCAAGGAAGATCGAACATCAGCTTTTAATTGCAGCGCTGGTTGGACAGGATCATTTCTGCATTATTTATCTAGTGCTTCGGTCCTGTAACTGCTCGGGTTGCAGTCGGTAAAAGTCTTCCTGTCTCGCTGGCGGTCGATGTGAAATCAAACACCCTGGATAGCTTCATCCGAGCTTTCGTCTCCGATATATGACTTTCCAAGGTATAGGAAATCTGGGGGGCTTCTTATATCCTGCATTGCAGAACGTAGAAGAAGATCATTTAAAAGGAAAAAGAACACTCAGCCCACATTTGCTCGATCAAATGAAGGTCATCCGTCAGAAAATCTTGCTCTTTTCTGTTTCAGATATGTCCTACACTTTGACTCTTACGGGGACCTTGGTGCTCTCTCAACATAGTGGTTTTCTTGCAGACATTTCATTACCCAAACTAGGTAACATCCTCAGTGCTAGAAGGGAATGGGGGTTTGTGGGGGGGAGGAGGAGGAGGAGGAGGAGGAGGAGGAGGAGGAGGAGGAGGAGGAGGAGGAGGAGGAGGAGGAGAACTGTGGGGTCCTTGGTGCTCTCTGAGCTTGGCTGTTTTCTTGCAGACATTTCATTACCCAACTAGGTAACATTATCAGTGTTAGTGAGGTTTGTAGAGAAATGCAGGAGGAGGAGGAGGAGGAGGAGGAGGAGGAGGAGGAGGAGGAGGAAGATGACTGTGGGGTCCTTGATGCTCTCTGAGCTTGGTTGTTTTCTGGTAGACATTTAATTACCTCTCTAGGTAACATCATCAGTGTTAGAAGATGCTGAGGTTGGAGGGGGAGGGGGAGGAGGAGGAGGAGGAGGAGGAGGAGGAGGAGGAGGAGGAGGAGGAGGAGGAGGAGGAGAAGAATTGTGGAGTATGTGGTGTTCTCTGAGTTTGGTGGTTTTCTGGTAGACATTTTATTGCCCGCTAAGTAACATCATCAGGGTCGGAGCATCATCAGAGAGCACCAAGGACCCACAGTTCAAACCCTGATGAGAAAAAGGGGTGCACCTGCTGAATTTATCTTGCTTGGTTTCTTCAAGTCTGGTTTTGCTCTGCACTGCTGGCTCTTCTCTTTCAGGTTTTGCCCCACCCCCACCCCCCACCCCTTTAAAGGGTCTGGCTCAAAATTCACACAGAGAAAAATAGACTTCAGCTCAATGTATTTGATCTATTTGCGCGGGGCATGGAAATGCTTTGCACGTCTCTTCTTCCCATGGTGTTATGAATGGATATGTCTTAATGCAGGCATCTTCGGACAGTGATTTTCCTTGAGGCAATGAAACACAGTTTTGAACCTGCTTGGAAAAGAGACGTACAAAGTGACAGAGGCAGAGAGAAAAAAGAGAGAGAGAGAGAGAGAGAGAGAGAGAGAGAGAGAAGGAAAGAAAGAGAATGAGTAAGAGGAAGAAAGAGAGAGAGAAAGAGAGAGAGGAAGAGGAAGAGAAGAAAGAGAAGAAAGAAAGAGAGAAAAAGAAAGAAATAATAAAGAGAGAAAGGAAAGAGAAAAGAAAGAGAAAAAAGAGAGAGAAAGAGAATCAGAGAGAGAAAAAGAGAGAAGGAGACAGAGCGAAAACACAGATTCCATGCAAATTTTACTTTCTTTCCTACTTTTCCTGTGAACATTTGGTGCAATGTTCATTGCAGTTTGCAAAGAAAGGTGAACATTGGCCTATGCCAACTGACTTTCAATTGAGAGGTTGGTTCAGCAGGGCCAGCCTGGATAAGTACATATTGTAAAGTAAACAAAACAAAACAGACTTTCTCATCTTCCTAGCCTTCCTCTCCCGAACCGTACAAAATTCAAGCAATTAAGTGACTGAACGAGGCGGGGGAGAATCTGACAATCCTTAGCATTTCAACCGAACAGGCTATTGTAATGCAGTGACAGCCACGGTTGATCAAGAAATTCAAGAAGCACGTAATGGAATTGATTAATTGATTGATTGATTGATTGATTTAATTAATTAATGATTGATTGATTGATGAGACCCCTCCTAGCTCATCTGGCATTACTTTTCAATTCTTCCCAGTCTTCCAAAAAGGAGAATAGAATAGAATAGAATAGAATAGAATAGAATAGAATAGAATAGAATAGAATAGAATAGAATAGAATAGAATAGAATAGAATAGAATAGAATAGAACTGGAAGGGACCGTGGAGGTCTTCTAGTCCAGCCACCTGCTTAAGCAGGAGAACCTGGTTGACTCAGCCTTCCATCCTTCCGAGGTAGGTAAAATGAGGACCCAGATTGTTGGGGGCAATAAGCTGACTTTGTAATAATGCCGCTTGGGGGTGTGTGTGAAAGCCCTAATAAGCAGGCATATACATAGAATGAAGGCTACTGCTAAGCTTGTAAGCCACCCTGAGTCTTCGGAGAAGGGCGGGATATAAATGGAATTTTAAAAAAAAACCTACACCATCTCAGACAGGTGATTGTCCAGTCTCTTCTTAAAAACCTCCAGTGATGGAACACATACAACTTCTGGTGGCAAACTGTTCTGCTGGTTAATTGTCCTCGCTGTTAGGAAGTTTCCCCTTAATTCAAGGTTGCTTCCTTCCTTGATTAGTTCAATCAATCAATCAATCAATCAGAATAGAGATGGAAGGGACCTTGGAGGTCTTCTAGTCCAGCCCCCTGCTCTAGCAGGTGAGCCTATACCATCTCAGACAGGTGAATATCCAGTCTCTTCTTAAAAACCTCCAGTGATGGAGCACCCACGGTTTCTGGTGGCAAGCTGTTCCACTGGTTGATTGTCCTCCCTGTCAGGAAGTTTCTGGTACTTGGCACTACTGTGTCTTTGCTTTCTTGTGTCATGGTCTTTCTATTTCTGCTTGCTCGTCTTTGGATTTAGTTATCTTCTCCAGTTGTTTCTTTTCTCTTCTGCTGTCTCCAGGCCTCCATAGCCCAGAGTTTGGAAGGGACCTTGGTGGTTTTTTTAAGACCAACCTCCTTGCTCTGGCTATCTAGTCTGTTCTTGAAAACCTCTTTCAAATCTCTTTCTTGAAAAAAAAAAACCAAAGATTTTCCCCCCATTTTTCTTCTTGTTCTTGCCCATCCCCATTTTAGCATCAAAATCAAGAGTAACCTTCTGTGTCATTGAGCTGCATTTTTATTTTAAGGATACACCTTAGGAATAATAGATCCAGTAGGCATTTGAATGGTGCTAAAGAAAAATGCCTGGGAGCAGAAGAAAATTAAAAGCTAGGAAGAGAGAGAAGCCACATTGGTCTAGTCGTGAAGGTGCTGGCCTAGAAACCAGGAGACAGTGGGTTCTAGTCCCATCTTAGCCGTGAAAGCCAGCTGGGTGACTTTGGGCCAATCACCAGGAGACAGTGAGTTCTAGTCCCGCATTAGCCATGAAAGTCAGCAGGGTGACTTTGGGCCAATCAGCAGGTGACAGTGAGTTCTAGTGCTGCATCTGGCATAAGAGTTGGCTGAGCGACTTTGAGCCATTCACTAGGAGACAGTGAGTTCTAGTCTTCTCTTAGCCGTGAAAGCCAGCTGGGTGACTTTGGGCCAATCACCAGGAGACAGTGAGTTCTAGTCCCGCCTTAGCCATGAAAGTCAGCAGGGTGACTTTGGGCCAATCACCAGGTGACAGTGAGTTCTAGTGCTGCATCTGGCATAAGAGTTGGCTGAGCGACTTTGAGCCATTCACTAGGAGACAGTGAGTTCTAGTCTTCTCTTAGCCGTGAAAGCCAGCTGGGTGACTTTGAGCCAATCACCAGGAGACAGTGAGTTCTAGTCCCGCCATAGCCATGAAAGTCAGCAGGGTGACTTTGGGCCAATCACCAGGTGACAGTGAGTTCTAGTCCTGCCTTAGCCATGAAAGCCAGCTGGATCAACTTGGGCCAGTCCTTCTCTTTCAGCCCAACTCATCTCACACGGTTGTTACTGTGGGGAAAATAAGAAGTAGATAATTTGCTGCCTTCAGTTGTTTGTAAAAAAAAAAGGTGACATATAAGTAAATCAATACATTTTTATTTTTTTTATTATTTTTATTTTAATTCCGTTTATATCCCGCCCTTCTCCGAAGACTCAGGGCGTCTTACAAGCTTAGCAGCAGCTTTCATTCTATGTATATGCCTGCTTATTAGGGCTTTCGCCCCCCCCCCAGCGGCATTATTACAAAGTCAGCTTTTTGCCCCCAACAATCTGGGTCCTCATTTTACCTATATGGAAGGATGGAAGGCTGAGTCAACCTTGAGCCTGGTGGGACTCGAACCTGCACTAATAGCAGGCAGCTGGTGTTACTTAAGGAGGCATTAGCCCACTGCTCCACCAAGGATCTGCATATGCTAGTGAATTCTTCCAACAAGCAGCCTTGGTGTTCTCTTACTCTGTAGTGTTTTGTGAACTATGTTCCTAGGTACAGATCATTAAATACTGTGAGAAGAGAATGTTTGTAGCTCAGGTTTGAACTGTGGGATTCTTGGTGCTCTCTGCGCTTGGTTGCCTTCTTGCAGATGTTTCATGGCCCAACTAGGTAACATCATCAGTGCTATCAGGGAGTGGGGTTTCTGGGGGGAGGAGGAGGAGGAGGAGGAGGAGGAGCACTGTGGGGTCCTTGGTTTTCTCTGAGCTTGGTTGTTTTCTTCCAGACATTTCATTATCCAACTAGGTAACATCATCTCTTCTAGAAGGGAGTGGAGTTTGTGTGGGGGAAAGTGAAGGAGAAGTAGGGGGAGGGGGGAGGGGGAGGGGGAGGAGGAGGATTGTGGGGTCTTTGGTGTTCTCTGAGCTTGGTGGTTTCCTTGTAGACATTTCATTATCCAACTAGGTAACATCATCAGGGCTAGAAGGGAGTGGGCTTTGCAGGGAGGAAGAGGAGCAGAAGGAGGAGGAGGAGGACTGTGGGGTCCTTGGTGCTCTCTGAGCTTTGTTGTTGTCTTGCAGACGTTTCATGACCCAACTAGGTAACATCATCAGTGCTGGAAGGGAGTGGGTTTTATGGAGTGGAGAGGAGGAGGAGGAGGAGGAGGAGGAGGTGGAGGAGGAGGAGGAGGACAATGTCTATGGACTCCTTTATGCTCTCTGAGCTTGGTTGTTTTCTTGCAGACGTTTCATGACCCAACTATGTAACATCATCAGTGCTAGAAGGGAGTGGGGTTTATGGGGAAAAGTGAAGGAGGAGTAGGGGGAGGAGGAGGGGGATGGGGGAAGAAGAGGAGGAGGATTGTGGGGTTCTTGGTGCCCTCTAAGCTTGGCTGTTTTCTTGCAGACATTTCATTACCCAGCTAGGTTACATCAACAGTACTACGACTGCCTAGCACTGATGAACTTAGTTTGACAGCGAAACGTCTGCAGAAAAACAAGAACCCCCACAAGTCATTAAATCATTTGCCGGTGACATATATCTCACCCTTAGTCAGGGGCATCAAACTGGTGGCCCACAGTCCTGATGCATCACACCCACACCCCAAAGGCAAAAAAACCCCATCATGTTACATCACAACACGCCACATGACACGATTGAGTTTGACACCCATGCCCTTAGGGACCAAGAGAAGCATTAGAACCACCTCACAAAGGGTATAAATATCTGGTGTGCCATCCTAAGTATCTTGATTTTGGGTGCACGGTTCCTTCATCCCATCTCCATGAGTCAGTTTGAAATGTCCCAGGGTCAGGATCATGTTTATATCCGAAAGAGACCTGCCATCGGAGGCGATCCGATTGGTAAAAATCAGACTGTTTAAGGATGTATACCTATAAATTGCATAAATTTGGGCACGCTAAGCAGGAACCTGGAATCCCGATTTATCTGGCTGTGATCGGTGACTGCTCTGGAAAGCAAATTCTTATTTGTGTCCCCGCTACTTAGAGAAGTGAGAAAAATCTGTAGATCGAAGCAATTTATTTTCTACAGGGGAAAATAATTTTCTTACGGTGGCTGGTGGGGGGATGTCAAAGATGACAACTTATCAATAATAAATAAAACAGTACAAAAAAGATGAAATATTTAGGTGAGTTAAAGGAGGCCGCAGCAGTCGAGAAATAGTTGGAAATTTCTAACGTGAGAAAGGAAATCAAAGGTCCCTTTTCCTCTTTGGTGGAGCTCCATCAAAGCTGACAACTGAATCACTGCAAATAAAATAACAGTGGAATATGGACTCCTTTAGGTCCAGCGTCAGAAATAGTCAGAAATCAGAGTTGAGCATCAAACCAGAGGGCAGGACCAGAAACAATGGTTGGAAACTGATCAAGGAGAGAAACAACCTGTAATTAAGGAGACACTGCCTGACGGTGAGGACAATCGACCAGTGGAACAGTTCTCCTGCTCAAGCAGGGGGCTGAAGACCTCCAAGGTTCCTTCCAGCTTCTATTCTATTTTATTCCTATTTCCATTCCATATTCTATTCTATTCTATTCTATTCTATTCTATTCTATTCTATTCTATTCTATTCTATTCTATTCTATTCTATTCTATTCTATTCTATTCTATTCTATTCTATTCTATTCTATTCTATTCTATTCTATTCTATTCTATTCTATTCTATTCTATTCTATTTTCCTTAATTTCATTTCTATTCTATTCTATTCTATTCTATTCTATTCTATTCTATTCTATTCTATTCTATTCTATTCTATTCTATTCTATTCTATTTTCCTTAATTTCATTTCTATTCTATTCTATTCTATTCTATTCTATTCTATTCTATTCTATTCTATTCTATTCTATTCTATTCTATTCTATTCTATTCTATTTTCCTTAATTTCATTTCTATTCTATTCTATTCTATTCTATTCTATTCTATTCTATTCTATTCTATTCTATTCTATTCTATTCTATTCTATTCTATTCTATTCTATTCTATTCTATTCTATTCTATTCTATTCTATTTTCCTTAATTTCATTTCTATTCTATTCTATTCTATTCTATTCTATTCTATTCTATTCTATTCTATTCTATTCTATTCTATTCTATTCTATTCTATTCTATTCTATTTTCCTTAATTTCATTTCTATTCTATTCTATTCTATTCTATTCTATTCTATTCTATTCTATTCTATTCTATTCTATTCTATTCTATTCTATTCTATTCTATTCTATTCTATTTTCCTTAATTTCATTTCTATTCTATTCTATTCTATTCTATTCTATTCTATTCTATTCTATTCTATTCTATTCTATTCTATTCTATTCTATTTTCCTTAATTTCATTTCTATTCTATTCTATTCTATTCTATTCTATTCTATTCTATTCTATTCTATTCTATTCTATTCTATTCTATTCTATTCTATTCTATTCTATTTTCCTTAATTTCATTTCTATTCTATTCTATTCTATTCTATTCTATTCTATTCTATTCTATTCTATTCTATTCTATTCTATTCTATTCTATTCTATTCTATTCTATTCTATTCCAATTGTCCATTCCATATTTTCTATTCTATTCTATTCTATTCTATTCTATTCTATTCTATTCTATTCTATTCTATTCTATTCTATTCTATTCTATTCTATTCTATTCTATTCTATTCTATTCTATTCTATTCTATTTTCCTTAATTTCATTTCTATTCTATTCTATTCTATTCTATTCTATTCTATTCTATTCTATTCTATTCTATTCTATTCTATTCTATTCTATTCTATTCTATTCTATTCTATTCTATTCTATTCTATTTTCCTTAATTTCATTTCTATTCTATTCTATTCTATTCTATTCTATTCTATTCTATTCTATTCTATTCTATTCTATTCTATTTTCCTTAATTTCATTTCTATTCTATTCTATTCTATTCTATTCTATTCTATTCTATTCTATTCTATTCTATTCTATTCTATTCTATTCTATTCTATTCTATTTTCCTTAATTTCATTTCTATTCTATTCTATTCTATTCTATTCTATTCTATTCTATTCTATTCTATTCTATTCTATTCTATTCTATTCTATTCTATTCTATTCTATTCTATTCCAATTGTCCATTCCATATTTTCTATTCTATTCTATTCTATTCTATTCTATTCTATTCTATTCTATTCTATTCTATTCTATTCTATTCTATTCCAATTGTCCATTCCATATTTTCTATTCTATTCTATTCTATTCTATTCTATTCTATTCTATTCTATTCTATTCTATTCTATTCTATTCTATTCTATTCTATTCTATTCTAAACATATTAAGTGCTCTGTTCCTGTTCTTACAGGTGGTCTTCAGCTTACAACCACAACTGAGCCACAAATTTATCTTGCTAAGCGAGGCAGTTGTTCAGTGAGTTTTGCTCCATTTTACGACCTTTCCTGCCGCTGTTGTTAAGTGAATCACTGTGGTTGTTTAGTTAGGTCATATGATTGTTAAGTGAATCTGGCTTCCTCAATGACTTGGCTGGTCAGACGTTTGCAAAAGAGGGAGGGGGCACACAACACCGGGACATTGCAACCATCATAAATATGAGTCAATGACCATGTGTCCGAATTTTGATCACATGACCAGAGGGATGGCTGTGACAGTCGTTAAGTGGGAAACACGGTCACGTCACTTCGATCTGCGCCGTTGTAATTTCAAATGGCCGCTAAACGAAGCGCTGTAAATCAAGGACTACCTGTACTGTTATCCTGGGTGCTGAAATCAGATGCAAGAAGGTGGATAATATATATGTTATTGGTTTCATTTAGGCATCTACAATGGAGATGCACAGCCTTTGCAATGAGAATATAAATTTTTACGGCAGGCTATGTACTGTGGGAAGAATCCAGAGAAAGAATTATTTGGGGGGATACTAAAAAGGCAGAATATATTTCCCCAAAGGAATAATGGAGATGATCTTTAAAAAGACAAAATCCAGCCACCAGAAATCAGCCCAGCCCCTAGGCCACAGGTCTGCAACCCGCAGCTCCGGAGCCGCATGCGGCTCTTTCAGCCGTCTCCTGCGGCTCCCAGTCCTTTGCCATGTGCAGTCCAAAAAAAAAAAAGTAGGACCAAAAAAGTTCAACCAATCAATTCAAATATGCAGGATAGGTGCATATCTTGCCTTGGCTCCACTCGTCAGTCAAACCCTGTTCTGCGCATGCGCGCATGTACGTGCATGTGCACACATTTTTTGTGGCTCCCAGTTTTTCCTTTTGTGAGGGAACCGGTTCCGAGTGGCTCTTTCACTGTTTCAGGTTGCTGACCCCTGCCCTAGGCAGAGGCCAGCATTTAGAAATGCAGATGGAATAATCCATTCAGGAAGGTTGGGGGCCAGGAAGCTAAAAGATTAGGAAGACAAAGACCCCTAAAATCTACATACCCCCACCCAAACTCTAAGACAGGACATAATAGGATTAACCCACCAATACCAAGAGGGCACACTCAGACTCAGGTCAAAGTACATGACACAGGAAATACAAAGCCTCCAACAGGAGCAGGAAACAACCTCAAGAGCCACAGAAGGTACAAAAACCCACCACTCCCAGCTACACGTGGTCAGTTTTTCCCCAGAGCTATGTTTCAGTCTGGCTCTGCTCTTCAATAAACCACAACCTTTTTTTCTAAAGCAGTCTCCATGTTGTTTATTCCCGGCTTGGATTGGACCCTGAAGAAGATTTTTCTTTCAACAGTATGTAGATCATTTGTGGTTTGTGTGTGTGTGTGTGGGGCTAATGGTAGCTTTACCTTATCACACCCTAACTATCCCCTCCAGAATTATAAAAAAGATGTAGAGACTCTGGGAAAAAGAAAAGAGAAAGAAAAGATGATTAGGGGACTGGAGGCTAAGACATATGAAGAACGATTGCTAGAATTGTCTAGTTTAATGAAAAGAAGGACTAGGGGTGACATAATAGCAGTCTTCCAATGTCTAATGGGCTGCTGCAAAGAAGACAGGGGTCAACCTATTCTCCAAAGCCCCTGAAGGCAGGATAAGAAGAAGCAACAGATGGAAACCAATCAAGGAGAGAAGCAACCTAGGAGAACTAAGGAGAAACTTCCTGACAGTTAGAACAATTAACCAGTGGAACCACCTGCCTCCAGAAGCGGTGAATACTCCAACACTGGAAGTTTTTAAGAAGAGACTGGACAGCCATTTGTCTGAAATGGTAGAGGGTTTCCTGCCTGAGCAGCGGGTTGGACTAGATGACCTCCAAGATCCCTTCCAACTTTATGGTTATTATTAACAACCTGCCTCCAGAAGTGGTGAATGCTCCAACACTGGAAGTTTTTAAGAGGAGACTGGACAGCCATTTGTCTGAAATGGTAGAGGGTTTCCTGCCTGAGCAGGAGGTTGGACTAGATGACCCCCAAGGTCCCTTCCAACTTTACTATTATGATTATGATTAGTCTATTAGACTAATCATAATCATAATAGTAAAGTTGGAAGGGACCTTGGACTAGGGGTGAACATGACAGCAGTCTTCCAATATTTGAGGGGCTGCCACAAAGAAGATGGGGGTCAACCTATTCTCCAAAGCCCCTGGAGGCAGGACAAGAAGCAACGGATGGAAACCAATCAAGGAGAGAAGCAACCTAGAACTAGGGGGAAATTTCCTGACGGTGAGAACAATTAACCAGTGGAAGTGCTTGCCTCCAGAACAATAGAATAACGGAATGATAGAGTTGGAAGGGACCTTGAAAACAAAGAAGAGGGGGGGTCAACCTATTCTTCAAAGCACCAGAAGGCAGGACAAGAAGCAACGGATGGAAACTAATCAAGGAGAGAAGCAACCTAGAACTAAGGAGAAATTTACAGACAGTGAAAACAATAAACCATTCGATCAGCCTGCCTCCAGAAGTTGTGGGTGCTCCATCACTAGAATTTTTCAAGAAGAGGCTGGACAGCCATTTGTCTGAAATGCTTTAGAGTTTCCTGCCCAAGCAGGGGGTTGGACTAGAAGACTTCCAAGGTCCCTTCCAACTCTGTTATTCTGTTAGCGCCAATTTCTGGGCAAATGTCCTTCTCTTGGTTTGAATGAAAGCGAAATGATCCTCATAATTAATCTTGAAGAAGCCATACTTGTATATTCTTGTTAGTTGCAAAGTCGTGTCTGACCCATCGCAACCCGATGGACAACGTTCCTCCAGGCCTTCCTGTCCTCTACCATCTTCTGGAGTCCATTTAGGCTCACGCCTCCTGCTTCAGTGACTCCATCCAGCCACCTCATTCTCTGCCGTCCCCTTCTTCTCTTGCCCTCAACCTTTCCCAGCATGAGGCTCTTCTCCAGTGAGTCCTTCCTTCTCATTAGGTGGCCAAAGTATTTGAGTTTTAGCTTCAGGATCTGGCCTTCTAAAGAGCAGTCAGGGTTGATCTCCTCTAGGACTGACCGGTTTGATCACCTTGCAGTCCAAGGGACTCGCAGGAGTCTTCTCCAGCACCATAGTTCGAAGGCTTCAATTCTTTGGTGCTCAGCCTTTCTTGTTGTATACCATTCCATTAAAAAAATATGAAGCTCTATTGCAGAAAGAAGATGAGGTCTCTACGACAACAAAAACTTCATAGTTTATTGGCATTTCAGGTCTAAACACAGTTGTATATTAACATGCATAAGGCATGGCTAGAAAGCAGCCAACGTACAAGCTGGCTTTGACAGACTCAAACAAGAAGCCATATTTCCATCTGTGCGAATGTTGATTACGTTTGAACAGATCTTCAGATGTTCCAAGATCTGAAGGCAATCCCAGATTGAGCACGGAATCCAGAATTATGTCGGCTGTTCTCCGCCCCTTTCTCTGACATCCAACTCTAATGCCATCCATCACACGTAACACCCCCCCACACACACACACACAATTTGGAATGGATGTCACTTCGACTTTTGCTTGGAATGAAATGTTCTGATTTAATCGCCTTAAAAAATGCACGTTCCCGGGGCTAGATTGACAGCACGGATGGGCTCCTAGCCTCCTCAGAAGCGAGCTTCTTTCAGCAAAATGGTTAATGCCTTGCAAAATGTATATAAGCTGGCAATCTAAATCCTAGGAGATGAATTTATACCAAAACCTCATTTTACCTTCTATTGTGTACCAAACATTTGTCAAACTCTGTGTCTCCTGGATATATTGAGGCCTTCTAAAGCTCAAGGCCTCTTACATAAGAAATAATCCTTAATGTAGCCCTTCTCCCCTCAGTGGAGAGCTATAATAATCGTGCGTGTGATACGCCAGATATTTGCATTCTGAAACTATTATATGCAGTTCCTCGATTTACAAGCGAACGTTTAGTGAGCAAGGTTACAACGGAAATGGGGAAAAAAGTGAATCACGACCCTTTTTCACACTTAAGACGGTGGCATCATCCCTGTGGCCATATGGTTAAAACTGAGATGCTTGTCAACTGCTTCATATTTATGACGGTTGGAGTGTCCCAGGACTATGAGATCATCTATGGAGATCTTCTGAGAGTCAGTGGGGAAGCCAGATTCATTTAATAACCCTGTCAGCCACAAAACAAATCAAGGAGAGAAGCAACCTACAACTAAGGAGGAATTTCCTGACAGAAAAATTAATCACTGGAATAGAAGTTGCCACCAGACATTGTGGGTGCTCCAACACTGGAGGATTTTTAAGAAGTGATTGGACAGCCATTGGTCAGAAGTGGTATAGGGTTTCCTGCCTGAGCAGGGGGCTGCACTAGAAAACCTCCAAGGTCCCTTCCAACTCTGTTATTCTATTCTATGTTACCAGTTCTTGAGAGACTGCCACAAAGATGAAGGGTGTATGTGTCAAATTATTATCCAAAGCACCAGAGGACAGGACAAGAAACAATGGTTGGAAGCTGATCAAAGAGAGAAGCAACCTGGAATTAAGGAGAAATGTCATGACAGTGAGGACAATCAACCAGTGGAACAGAAGTTCCCTCCAGAAATCATAGGTGCTCCATTGCTGGAGATTTTTAAGAAGAGACTGGATATTCACCTGTCTGAAATGTATAGTTTCTCCTGCTTGAGTAGGGGCCTGGACCAGAAGACCTCCAAGATCCCTTCCAGCTTCTATTCTATTCTATTCTATTCTATTCTATTCTATTCTATTCTATTCTATTCTATTCTATTCTATTCTATTCTATTCTATTCTATTCTATTCTATTCTATTCTATTCTATTCTATTCTATTCTACTCTGTTCTGTTCTTCCACTCCATTATTCTATTCTATTCTATTCTATTCTATTCTGTTCTGTTCTGTTCTGTTCTGTTCTGTTCTGTTCTGTTCTATTCTGTTCTACAATCTGTTTATTTTATTCTGTTCTGTTCTGCTCTATTCTGTTCTACAATCTGTTTATTCTATTCTATTCTATTCTATTCTATTCTATTCTATTCTATTCTATTCTATTCTATTCTGTTCTGTTCTATTCTATTCTGTTCTACAATCTGTTTATTTTATTCTGTTCTGTTCTGCTCTATTCTGTTCTACAATCTGTTTATTCTATTCTATTCTATTCTATTCTATTCTATTCTATTCGATTCGATTCGATTCGATTCTACATTCTATTCTATTCTATTCTACAATCTGTTGTATTCTGTTCTGTTCTGTTCTACAATCTGTTTATTCTATTCTGTTCTGTTCTACAATCTGTTTATTCTATTCTGTTCTGTTCTGTTCTAAAATCTGTTTATTCTATTTTGTTCTGTTCTATTCTGTTCTATTGTATTCTATTCTACAATCTGTTTATATTCTATTCTATTCTATTCTATTCTATTCTATTCTATTCTATTCTATTCTATTCTATTCTATTCTATTCTATTCTATTCTATTCTATTCTATTCTATTCTATTCTATTCTATTCTATTCTATTCTATTCTATTCTATTCCACAATCTGTTTATTCTATTCTGTTCTGTTCTATTCTGCTGCTGGCTAGACAACTTCAGCCCCTTTCTCAAGCCGAAGGAGAGACAAAGTGAGAAATCGTGCTCAGCTAAATATCAAAGGAGATTTCCCTCTGCCCACCCCAATGAGCCAATGGTCCACTTGGTCCAGCATGCCACTCTCCTCCCTTGACACCCCATTAGATACCCCTGGGAAATTTGCAAATGGAATCAGAAGCTGTAAAACTAGAAACCTCAAGGATGACATTTTTTTTCCCCCGCATGAAAGCCCCAGATGGAGGAAGGATATGGCCTGGCAGGATTCAGAACGCTGGAGTTGAGTGCATGGCGGGTGGGCCTCGGAGGGGAATATAAGTTGTTTCTTGCAGTTCTCCATTCTCATCTTAGGGAGAGAAACAACGGAGAGAAAGAAGAGAGCGGAGAGGGGAAAGGATTCTCCGGAGGTTTAAGCAGGTCACAATTGGGAGTCGTTGTAAAACACAGTTTCTTCTTTTATCGTCTTCCCTTTCCTACCCCTAGTTCCTTCCTCCCTCCCTCCCTCCTCTGCCCCTCCGTTTGTTCCTTCCCTTCCTCTACTTCCTTCTCTTCTTCTTTCCTCTCTAACTTTCTTCCTTTCCTTTCTCTCCTTCTTTCTTTCCTTCCTTCCTTCCTTCCTTCCTTCATTTTCTCCCTCCCTCCTCTTTTTCCTTCCCTTCCTCTACTTTCTTCCTTTCTTTCCTTCCTCCTCCCTCCTTCCCCCTTTGTTCCTTCCCTTTCTCTTCTTTCTTTCTTCCTTCCTTCCCTTTCTCTCCTTCCTTCCTTTCTCTCCTTCCTTCCTTTTCTCTCTCCCTCCCTCCCTCCTTTTTTCCTTCCCTTCCTCTCCTTCCTTCCTTCCCTTCCTCCTCCCTCTCTCCCTTTGTTCTTTCCCTTTCTCTCCTTCCTTCCTTCCTTCCCTTTCTCTCCTTCCTTCCTTTCTCTCCTTCCTTCCTTTTTCCCTCCCTCCCTCCTTCTCTCTTTTCCATCCTCTACTTCCTTCCTTCCTTTCTTTCCTCTTCCCCCTTTGCTCCTTCCTTCCTTCCTTCCTTCCTTCCTTCCTTTCTTTCTTTCTTTCTTTCTTTCTTTCTTTCTTTCTTTCTTTCTTTCTTTCTTTCTTTCTTTCTTTCTTTCTTTCTTTCTTTCTCTTTCTTTCTTTCTTTTTCTTCCTCCTCCTTTCTTTCTTT
The DNA here is from genome assembly GCF_947247035.1 of Vipera ursinii. Classification (NCBI taxonomy): domain Eukaryota; kingdom Metazoa; phylum Chordata; class Lepidosauria; order Squamata; family Viperidae; genus Vipera; species Vipera ursinii. The sequence continues at coordinate 43,452 of NW_028148450.1, read as the reverse complement.
CTTTCTTTCTTTCTTTCTTTCTTTCTTTCTTTCTTTCTTTCTTTCTTTCTTTCTTTCTCTTTCCTTCCTTCCTTCCATCCTTCCTTCCTTCCTTCCTTCCTTCCTGCCTTCCTTCCTGCCTTCCTTCCCTTCTCCTTCCCTTACCCCCCAAATGGAGCAGAAAACCGTATGGAGATGCATACACTCTACATCAGACATGTCAAACACAAGGCCCGGGGGCCAGATCTGGCCCACCAAGTGGTTTCATGTGGCCCGCGAAGCCATCCTGGAAAGAGTGAGGGAATGGCCCCCACTGCCTTGGCCCTGGCCCAGAGACCCTCCTCCTGCCAGAGACCCTCAGATCTGTCCCACTCCTGCCCGGGCCCCCATAGGCACCCTTGATGCAAACGATGTACAGCTGGCCACGCCCATCCAGTAGGCCATACGCACTTTAGCCTCGCCCACCCAGTAGGCCACGCCCACCCAGGCCACACCCACCTGGCCCCCTGAGGGCAACCGCAATGCTGATGCGGCCCTCAATGAAATTGAGTTTGACACCCCTGCTCTACATTCACTCTGCCCCTTTAGCCAGTGCAGAAGCACCTCAGATATCAGCCACAGAGTCCCTGCTTAGACTCTGAGCAGAGGTCAGCCCCAAGTTGTAAACAGCCCTTTAGGTCACTCTGAAGGGCCTTCCGTATGCCATGAGATCAACTGGTACATCATTTTAATGTTCACCAGCGAGGAAAACACTTGGTAAATTATGTATATGCTTAAACTGGTGGATCAGCATATACTGGGGCTGGAACAATTCTGAAGCCACAGATGTACAGGAACCCAAGCTTAAAATGGAAATTTGACACGGGTTAAAATTTGGGCAGGTCTCACAACTGGGATTTCGCAGTTCTTTGGGTATTGATGTTATAAGGTAAAGGTAAAGGTTTCCCCGCACATGCGTGCTAGTCGTTTCCAACTCTAGGGGCCGGTGCTCATCTCCGTTTCAAAGCCGAAGAGCCAGCGCTTGTCCGAGGACGTCTCCGTGGTCATGTGGCCGGCATGACTAGACGCCAAAGGCGCAGGGAATGCTGTTACCTTCCCACACACAAATTCAAACTAATAGTGATGTGTGGCCGTGACTGCAACATTCAGTTTTTGGTCATCGGATTGTATTGTGCTAATTGTGAGGTGAAAATTTCAGGGTGTGAATCGGGTCAGTTTCCAGAATGATAAATTTGGCAACTGTTACTATTAAAAAGTCAAGTCTCCTTCAGGTTCAGCTCAACGTAAATTTATTTAGTAACAAGGTGATAGACGTTTTCCATTAGTGGCCTGTTAGCTAATTTGGCCTAGTGGTTAAGTCACCACACTTGCTAAATTATGTATAGGAGATGGTGAGTTCTAGTTTCACCTTAGGCATGAAAGTTGGCTGGGCGACTTGAGGCCAATCACCAGGAGACATTGAGTTCTAGTCCTGCCTTAGGCATGAAAGCCGACTGGGTGACTTTGAGCCAATCACCAGGTGATGGTGAGTTCTAGTCCTGCTTCAGGCATGAAAGACAGCTGGGTGACTTAGGGCCAATCACCAGGAGACAGTGAGTTCTAGTCCTGCCTTAGGAATGAAAGTCAACTGCATGATTTTGGGCCAAAAACTAGGTGATGCTGAGTTCTAGTCTCACTTTAGGCATGAAAGTGGGCTGGGTGCCTTTGGGCCAATCATGGTGTGAGTTCTAGATCCACCTTAGGTTTAAAAGTCAGCTGGGTGACTTTGGGCCAGTCACTCTTGTGGGTTTGTGCCCGAAATGAGAAGGAAGAAGGAGTATTGTGAGTTTGTCCGTTTGAGTTATTTACAAGAAATATTAATGGTGGAAACAAACAAACAAAAGATCAAATAAATAAGTGTGGCAATGTCCCAAACTAGGACATTTTTCAACTTCCTGTTCTAGCTCACCACACCTGCCATTTCGTGGTGGGTTTCCAAATACCACTTCCTTCTAACACTGATAATATTGCCTAGTTGGGTAATGAAACGTCGGCAGGAAAACCAGCAAGGTCAGAGAGGACCGAGGACCCCACAATGAAAATTTTACAATAAAGTTAGTCCTCAGGTTATGAACATTTTTTCACCAATGGCTTTAACTTAAAAACTGTAAAAGGAAGGGAGTTAAGACTTCCTGGTAAGTTGTTTTGGATAATGAAGGAAAAAGTTTGGGAAGTCCTATTTTAATGAGTGGAAAGCCTTACTCTCTAGAGCAGACTGTCTCTAATTGGCCAATTTCAAGATAATTGTCTAAGGATTTTGCCAGACACCTTGATACCTTCTTAAAATAAATGTTCTCTTCATTCCTTTAGCTGTTTTAACAGTACAAGAAAAGTCTTGATGGCCTTTTGCAAAAAAAAGATAGCATCCCTTCTTAGGTTTTTGTCAGACGTGAAAAATCAGGTCCAATTAAACTAATTTATTGCTACTCGTAGGAATATTCTCAACTTAATTTGCTTGTGACTATGTAAGGAATCTACGCTGGTGCCTCTTTTAACTCTTCCCCCAGATTCTGCCACTCCTATGGGTGTTCCACAATGGTTGTGACTTCTTCAGTTGGGTAGCTTTATACAGATTCCCCTAGCTTGATAGAAGAGAATAAGAGAGTTGGAAGGGACCTTGGAGATAATAATAATAATAATAATAATAATAATAATAATAATAATAATAATAATAATAATAACAACAACAACAACAACAACAACAACAACAATAATAATAATAATAATAATAATAATAATAATAATAATAATAATAATAATAAAATGTTGGAAGGGACCTTGGAGGTCATCTAGTCCAACCCACTGCTCAGGCAGGAAACCCTATACCATTTCAGACAAATGGCTGTCCAGTCTCTTCTTAAAAACTTCCAGTGTTGGAGCATTCACAGCTTCTGGAGGCAGGTTGTTCCACTGGTTAGTTGTTCTAACTGTCAGGAAGTTTCTCCTTAGTTCTAGGTTGCTTCTCTCCTTGATTAGTTTCCATCTGTTGCTTCTTGTCCTGCCTTCAGGTGCTTTGGAGAATAGCTTGACTCCCTCTTCTTTGGGGCAGCCCCTGAGATACTGGAACACTGCTGTCATGTCACCCCTCACCCTTCTCTTCATTAAACTACACATACCCAATTCCAGCAACCGTTCCCTATATGTTTTAGCCTCCAGTCCCCCAATCATCTTTGTTGCTCTTCTCTGTACCTTTTCTAGAGTCTCAACATCTTTTTTACATCGTGGTGACCAAAACTGGATGCAGTATTCCAGGTGTGGCCTTACCAAAGCATTGTAAAGTGGTATTAGTACTTCACTTGATCTTGATTCTCTCCCTCTGTTAATGCAGCCTAGCACTGTGTTGGCTTTTTTGGCAGCTGCAGCACACGGCTGGCTCATATTGAAGTGATTGTCCACTAGGACTCCGAGATCTCTCGGAGATCTCCTGCTCCCCTTGTCCTCTTCTTCATTAAACTAGACATATCCAGTTCTTCTAGGTCTTCTAGTCGAACCGTCTGCTCAGGTAGGAAACCTTATACCATTTCCTTCACACACCCCATTACTTATCTGGCAATCTGTAAGAAAGATGGTGACAGAACCAAGTAGATTCCATGAGATTTCTATACTAGGGCAGAATACTTGCGTTCAACCATTTTCACAGAAACATTCTCAAACATATGTATCACGATCTCTGTTTGTCCTCCTTCCATCAGCTTACAAGAGCTTAGATTGCTTTAAAGAATGATTGGAGGGTGAGGATTTGAAAACAGGCTTTAGGTGTCAGCAGGCTGCTCCTATTTGTCTAGGTTCAGAAGCTAAGTTGGCCCTAGTTTTCTGAAATTTTTGTGTTGCTGGATAATTCAGAATTTAGGCTCCCTGGTTGCTTTCCTGCAGACATTTCATTACCCAACCAGGCAACATCAATGGTGCTAGGAGTTTGCTTGCTGTTTATATACTAGTGGCTTGCCCTGTCAGTGTTAGTGGGAATTATTTGCTGCTTTTTTTAATTATTAAAGAGTTTTACAAAAACAAAATTTTACAATATATCCCCAAATCCCTCCCACCCCAAACCCGCCCACTTCCCCCCCCACTTCCCAGAGCTAAATACAGGATTATAGTTACAATAATCATATTCTAAATAAAAATTATGCATAATATACAATTAACCAAATTCATAATGTGCTTTAACTCCCCTTTAACATAACTACAAACAAAGTACCAATAACAATATCCCACTAAAATCTACTCATAAGCTAAATAGAGCTTTTTAGTCCCATATTTGTTCTGAATATAATTTATCCATCACCTCCAAACTGAAATATATCTTTCCTGTGAATGATCCTTCAGATAAGCAGAAATCTTAGACATTTCTGCAAGATTCGAAACTTTAAACACCCATTCTTCTACAGTGGGCAAACTATCCTTCTTCCAATATTGTCCCACCAGTAACCGTGCTGCTGTTATCATGTTCAACATCAAGTTAGTTTCTTTAACATCACAATCTACCACAATGCCCAATAAAAACAATTGCAGGGAAAACTTTATCTTTCTCTTAAAAATCTTTTGAGTGTTCCACCAAATTTTGATCCAAAAAGCTTTCATATTTCTACAAGTCCACCACATGTGAAAATAGGTGGCTTCTAAACTACCACATCTCCAACATTTAGACTGTAAATTAGGATACATGTTGGACAACTTCTTGGCATCCAGATGCCATCTATAAAACATTATCTGGATGCTGCTTGTTGCTGAGAAGTTTTGGTCTGTTCGTTTCCTTTTTGGTTTTTGATTGTCTCTTGGGAACGGTAGGTAGATGTTATTTATCTCTACGTGCCTGTTGATGGCTGCTTTGAGGCCTATTTCGTATTTCAAAGGCATGGTTGATTTGATACCATGTAGAGCAGGGGTCTTCAAACCTGGCCCTTTTATGACTTGCGGACTTCAACTCCAAGAAGTCCTCAGCCAGCATGCCTGGGTGAGGAATTCTGAGAGCTGAAGTCCACAAGTCATAAAAGGGCCAAGTTTGAAGACCTCTGATGTAGATAGTCTAGCATGAGATAAATCCAAGAAAGATGTTACTGGAATTGAACAGAATTTGGTGCTGGGACAATAGTCACTTGCTAGGCCCAGACCTGAAGACCTGGTTGATCCAACAAGCGGGCCTGGACTGACTACGTTTTTTAATTAGGCTTTTTTACTGGGTTAAATTTAAAAAGATGTAAAAAAGATGTCGAGACTCTAGAAAGAGTACAGAGAAGAACAACAAAGATGATTGGGGGACTGGAGGCTAAAACATATCGGGGAACGGTTGCTGGAATTGGGTATGTCTAGTTTAATGAAGAGAAGGGTGAGGGGTGAATGATAGCAGTCTTCCAATATCTCAGGGGCTGCCCCAAAAGAAGAGGGAGTCAAGCTGTTCTCCAAAGCGCCTGAAGGCAGGACAAGAAGCAACGGATGGAAACTAGTCAAGGAGAGAAGCAACCTAGAACTAAGGAGAAAACTTCCTGACAGTCAGAACAATTAACCAGTGGAACAACCTGCCTCCAGAAGCGGTGAATGCTCCAACACTGGAAGTTTTTAAGAAGAGACTGGACAGCCATTTGTCTGAAATGGTATAGGGTTTCCTGCCTTAGCAGGGGGTTGAACTAGATGACCTCCAAGGTCCCTTCCAACTTATTATTATTATTAAATTGTCTTGTATTTATTGAATGGTCACTAAAAAAACCTGTTGTAAGTTGAGGACTATTTGTAATTACTTACAGCACCAGAGACCATCTGCCATGGTCAACCAGAGTGGTGAGGATGATCTCTGGACATGACTCACAAAGGGATGAACTTTCCAGCTTGAATTTGGGCTTCCTGAGTTCTGCGAGCTGATATGTCTACGATTCCATAAACCATCTTCTCACCAATATAAATCTTTCAGCCTTGCCCACCTCCTCCGTCTATATGTGGTCTGGTCCAATTTCCAAACACGCATTATTTTGTTGTTGTTGCCATGCAATAAACTCATCCCACATATCCCAGCCTTAAGTTGCTTCCATCTTGATTCCACTGAAACATAGTCTAAACCTGGCTGTCTAATTTGCAAGCAGCCTTCACATCCCGGGTTTCAAGTGTCAGAAAAAATAATCCATATTCTCACTCTCTCATAATCAAAATGTCTGAGATCTATTGTCAGCTTCCCATTAGCGGGGAAAAATCTGTGAACACCAAAGGTCTCTTCTGCTCTGTGAATTATCTTCTATTTTTAACAGGTAATTATATTGAGGGTGATCTGCTTGTCTTTATGCTCTCCATCCTGGTTTAGTCTTAATTGGGAGAGGAGGAGGGAAGGAGAGGAGAGGGGAGGGGAGGGGAGGGGGAGAGGAGAGGAGAAGAGAAAGGAAGGGGGAGCGAAGGGGAAGGGAAGGGAAGGGAAAGGAAAGGAAGAGGACAGGAGAAGGTAAAGGAAGGGGAAGGGGAGGGGAGGGGAGGGGAAGGGGGAAGGGAAGGGAAAGAGGAAAGGAAGAGGAGAGGAGAGGAGAGAAGAGGGGAGGGGAGGGGAAGGGAAAGGGAGAGGAGAGGAGAAGGGAAAGGAAGGGGGAGCGAAGGGGAAGGGGAGGAGAAGGGGAAGGGAAAGGAAGAGGAGAGGAAGGGAGAGGGGAGGGGAGGGGAAGGGAAGGGAAAGGAAGAAGAGAGGAGAAGGGAAAGGAAGGGGAGGGGGAGGGGGAGGGGGAGGGGAAGGGGAAGGGGAGAGGAAAGGGAAGGAGAGGAGAGGAGAGAGAAAATGAGAGGGGAGGGGGAGGGAAGGAAGAGGAGAGGAGGAGGGGAGGAGAGGAGAAAGAAAGGAAGGAAGAGGAAGGAGCAGAGAGGAGAGGGGAAGGGAAAGGAAAGGAAAGGAAAGGAAAGGAAAGGAAAGGAAAGGAAAGGAAAGGAAAGGAAAGGAAAGGAAAGGAAAGGAAAGGAAAGGAAAGGAAAGGAAGAGAGGAGAGGGGAGGGGAGGGGAGGTGAAGGGAAGGGAATTTGTAGCACAGAGTTGAACTGTAGAGTCCTTGGTGTTCTCTGAGTGATTTCCTCGTGGACATTTCATTACCCAACTACATAACATCATCAGTTAATTAATTGTTTTTCATTCTTGGAAGATTAAATGATGAATTAGAGGTGAATTAATAGGTAGAAGTACCTTAAGTAGCACTATTCCAGGGCCATATTTGTCCCCTGTGCTTTGGTGACTAAGAGCATAAGAAAGCATGAGGTTGTATGGCAGATAAGCTCAGAATCTTGGTTGAAAAGATGGTCTGTTTGGTTCTGAGGCTCACTGGCATCCAGGAATTGGAGAATCATCCAGTTTCAGCTCAAGTGCAACAGAATTAGAAGAAACAGCAAACAAGCAGCTAAGATAAGATTTTAGCCAAATGGGTTTTACCAATAGATTTGTAGCTCAGGGTTGAACTGTGGGGTCCTTGGTGCTTTCTGAGCCTAGTTGTTTCCTTACAGAATGCAAAACCCACTCCCTTTTAGAACTGATGATATTACCTACAGTAGTTGGGTAATGGAGTGTCTGCAAGAACCCAGCTTTTTCCTCCTCCTCCTCCTCCTCCTCCTCCTCCTCCTCCTCCTCCTCCTCCTCCTCCTCCTCCTCCTCCTCCTCCCTCTTTTGTCATTCCTCCACTCCACAAACCCCACTCCATTCCAGCACTGATGATGTTACCTTCTTGAATAATGAAACATCTGCAAGAAAACAACCAAATTCAGAGAGCATCAAGGACTCCACAGTTGTTGTTGGTTTCTTCCTCCTCCTCCTCCTCCTCCTCCTCCTCCTCCTCCTCCTCCTCCTCCTCCTCCTCCTCTCCCACTCCCCGCTAGCACTGATGATGTTCCCTAGTTGGGGGTTATGAAATGTCTGCAAGAAAACAACTCAGCTCAGAGAGCATCAAGGACCCCATAGTCCCTCCTCCTCCTCTGTTTCTCATTCCTCCACTCCACAAACCCCATTCTCTTCTAGCACTGATGTTGTTCCCTAGTTGGGTAATGAAATGTCTGCAAGAAAACAACCAAGCTCAGAGAGCACCAAGGATCCTACAATCCTCCTCCTCCTCCTCTTCCTCCTCCCCCTCCCCCCTACTTTTGCTCCCCCTTCTCTCTGCTCCACAAAACCCTTCGAGCACTGATGATGTTCCCTAGTTGGGTAATGAAACGTCCGCAAGAAAACAAGCAAGCTCAGAGAGCACCAAAGACCCCATAGTCCCTCCTCCTCCTCCTCCTCCTCCATTTCTCCTTCCTTCAGTCCACAAATGCCACTCCATTCTAGCACTGATGATGTTACCTACTCAGGTAATGAAACATCTGCAAGAAAACAACCATGCTCAGAAAATACCAAGGTCCTCATTATTTGCTTTGTTTACTGATTCTTCCCCAATAGGTCCCAATTTATTTCAAACTGTTCCTTTAGGCCAGTTCCGGGCAATCTGCAGGCTTCATGGAGCTCTTCACAAATTGTGGGACAGCCTATCCTGAAGCCCCAATGCCTTGCATATTTCAAAGGTATGATCGATTGGATGCCGTGTAGCTAGTATAAAAAGGTAAAGGTTCCCCCGCACATGCGTGCTAGTCGTTTCCAACTCTAGGGGACGGTGCTCATCTCCGTTTCAAAGCTGAAGAGCCAGCATTTGTCTGAGGACGTCTCCGTGGTCATGTGGCCAGCATGACTAATGCCAAAGGCTCACGGAACGCTGTTACCTTCCCACCAGAGTGGTCCCTATTTTTCTACTTGCATTTTTATGTGCTTTAGAACTGCTAGGTTGGCAGAAGCTGGGACGAGTAACAGGCGCTCACTCGGTTACGCGGCACTCAGGATTTGACCTGCCAAACTGCCGACCTTCTAATTGACAAGCTCAGCGTCCTAACCCACTGAGCCACCGCGTCCCTTGTAGCTAGTATAGAATGCAATAAATCCAAGAAAGATATCATTTACTGGGATTGAACAGAATTTGGCACTGGGAGAAGAGTTGCATCCTTAGCCCAGACTCCAAAAATATATCCAATTAATAAGTGAGAACTACCTGGGGTGATGCTGTGTTCAACCTAAGAACTATCCTGGACCCAAAGCAAGAAATACTTTGAGTTTTTGTGTGTGCGCTAGCTGAGATTGAAACACTGTTTGTTACTGTGCAAGCAGTTTTCCCTTAAACCCAAATAAATAATGAAAGAATGCTATTCTAAAGTGAGACTGGATCAGAGGGGGGGGGGGGAAGAAAACCTCAATGGCCTTTATAATATTTTCAACATTTGCAGAGTTTACTGTAGACACATCCGAAAGAGCTTCTTAGCTGAGCCTTAATAATCTTCAGAGGTGGCAAATATTGAGAAGCAACTCACAATCCTTATCAGGATTATTTTAATTGGGTTTAAAAGCCCCAAACCTTTATGATAATTGCTGCTTCTGAATGGCGCCTATGCTTTCTTTTTTTAATGTATGGATAAGCACCATTACTAATATATGGATAAGCGCCATTACTAAAGAAAGAGTTGATTTCTCTCCAGTATCAAGCTTGTGACGGTTACTTAGAGGGCCAAAACTCAAACTTTAAAAATAAGAAATGTATTATCTACTTAATTTTAACCGCTAAAATATTTGCCCAGGCTTGGATAACTTTAGATAAGGCAACATTTCAGATGTGGATTATTAAGGCTTCTTCAACTGTCACATTAGGGCCGGGGAGGGGAGACATAACAAAGCTAAAATAATGAAATATCAGAAGCAGGGACCACAATTCCATCAAATCTCGATGGAGTTTACAATACTATGGACAGCTAACAAACCCCTGGATCATCAAACGGATTAACTTGGAGTTCTTTCTCCAGGCACAAATGACCAGTTTCAAATTTTCCTACTTTAGATACATCATGCAAAGATCTAATTGCCTGGAGAAAGCCCTGATGTTGGGAAAAGTAGAAGGAAAGAGCAGAAGAGGAGACGCAACAAGGTGGATGGACTCAATTACAATGGTGATGTTCTGTCCCAGCCTATGTGAGTCCTCGTTATGCTCACAAGGAGAAAGCCCTCTTCCAAGAAACAGGCAGGAACCGCAAGAAAAAACAACAACCCCTTTTATTATTCACAGAGCTGAGTCAATGTCCAAGGCCAACAAACATAGTCCACGGAAACTCGATTCTCAACACAAACAGCTGACTTTGGCAACCAATATCTATCTATCTATCTATCTATCTATCTATCTATCTATCTATCTATCTATCTATCTATCATATCTATCTTTCATATCTATCTTTCATATCTATCTGTCTGTCTTTCTGTCTGTCCATCTGTCTGTCCATCCATATTTATCTATCTATCTATCTATCTATCTATCTATCTATCTATCTATCATATCTATCTTTCATATCTATCTGTCTATGTATTTATCATATCTATCTTTCATATCTATCTGTCTGTCTTTCTGTCTGTCCATCTGTCCGTCTGTCCGTCCGTCCATATCTATCTATCTATCTATCTATCTATCTATCTATCTATCTATCTATCTATCTATCATATCTATCTTTCATATCTATCTGTCTATGTATTTATCATATCTATCTTTCATATCTATCTGTCTGTCTTTCTGTCTGTCCATCTGTCCGTCCGTCCGTCCGTCCATATCTATCTATCTATCTATCTATCTATCTATCTATCTATCTATCTATCTATCTATCTATAGATAAAACCTCAGAAAACAACTATCTATCTACTGTATGTATCTATCTATCATATCTATCTTTCATATCTATCTGTCTGTCTTTCTGTATGTCCATCTGTCTGTCCGTCCATATCTATCTATCTATCTATCTATCTATCTATCTATCTATCTATCTATCTATCTATCTATCTATCTATCTATCTATCTATCTATCTAATCTATCTATCTATCTATCTATCTATCTATCTATCTATCTATCTATCTATCTATCTATCTATCTATCTAATCTTTCATATCTATCTGTCTGTCTTTCTGTCTGTCTGTCCATCTGTCCATTAATCCATATCTATCTATCTATCTATCTATCTATCTATCTATCTATCTATCTATCTATCTATCTATCTATCTATCTATCCACCCATCCATCTCCACGTATAAATCTAGAAATAATTTCCTCTCCTGCCTCTGTACGTGTGTAAGTGTGTGTCCATCTGTACGCATCTTGTGTGTGCATTAAAGACCAGAAAGGAAGCACTGCAGACAGAGTTTAGACATCCACTAACCACCTCACTAACCCTACCACTAATTACCCTGTCCTCACTAGGGGTCCGCCCCCATCGCCAACCCTGATTAATTTTCCTTGTAAATCAACCACCCTTCAGGGGGGAAAAACCATCCATCTCCTCTTCTGTTGACCATCCTCCATAAAATCCCAGCGCCTCTGCCGAAGCAACCCACTTCTAACTCCAAATTAAACTAGTCTTGCCATTTCCCTGATTGATCCTTGGGTGGGTGGTCCCTCGGAGCAGGCCCAGGGGTGGCCCTGCAAGTAACTTGGGATAAAGGGAGATAGCTCCGCATTAACAGTTTATGGTAATCGCTTTCTTTAAAGAGCTTGTAAATAAATATCCAGTGCCTCGTTTCTCTCCAGGCTGAACGATGCTCCTGATGGTTCGAACTCCAGATACTGAAAATAGAGCTCTAAAATTAAAGCCTCATCAACTTCAACCATCCTCCCCACAAGTCGTTTCTCAGATGGGAAATGCGGCACACAGTTCCCCCCAGGTAAGTGTACACGTATATAAACCGCTAATGGTTGCTGAGCAAGCACAAGGAGAGCCGATCCAGTGGCATTCGGTTTCCTTCGCCGTGTTAAAAACCCATCTGGGTAACTTCAGAGACTCTCGGAGAGAATTCAAACGAGCGTTTTGCTCCTCCGAAGAGCTCGCGCTTCGAAAAGAACGAATTGTCATCTCCTTGTAAACGAGTCTCCTGGAGCAGACGACAAGAACAGGCAGGAATCTCTCTGAACACAGATTGGGAGTGTGCTAATGAAGGGCGGGAGTTCTAGTCCTGCCTTAAGCACGAAAGCTGGCTGGCTGACTTTGAGCCAATCACCAGGCGGTGCGGAGTTCTAGTCCCGCCTTATCCGTGAGAGCCAGTTGGGTGACTTTGGGCCAATCACCAGGAGACAGGGAGTTCTAGTCCCGCCTTATCTGTGAGAGCCAATTGGGTGACTTTGGGCCAATCACCAGGAGACAGGGAGTTCTAGTCCAGCCTTATCCATGAGAGCCAGTTGGGTGACTTTGGACCAATCACCAGGAGATAGGGAATTGTAGTCCCGCCTTAAGCATGAAAGCCGGCTGGGTGACTTTGGGCCAATCACCAGGTGGTGGTGAGTTCTAGTCCTGCCTTAGCCAGTTGGGTGACTTTGAGCCAATCACCAGGTGGTGCGGAGTTCTAGTCCCACCTTATCCGTGAGAGCCAGTTGGGTGACTTTGGGCCAATCACCAGGAGACAGGGAGTTCTAGTCCAGCCTTATCCATGAGAGCCAGTTGGGTGACTTTGGACCAATCACCAGGAGATAGGGAGTTGTAGTCCCGCCTTAAGCATGAAAGCCGGCTGGGTGACTTTGGGCCAATCACTAGGTGGTGGTGAGTTCTAGTCCTGCCTTAGCCAGTTGGGTGACTTTGAGCCAATCACCAGGTGGTGCGGAGTTCTAGTCCCACCTTATCCGTGAGAGCCAGTTGGGTGACTTTGGGCCAATCACCAGGAGACAGGGAGTTCTAGTCCAGCCTTATCCATGAGAGCCAGTTGGGTGACTTTGGACCAATCACCAGGAGATAGGGAGTTGTAGTCCCGCCTTAAGCATGAAAGCCGGCTGGGTGACTTTGGGCCAATCACCAGGTGGTGGTGAGTTCTAGTCCTGCCTTAGCCAGTTGGGTGACTTTGAGCCAATCACCAGGTGGTGCGGAGTTCTAGTCCCACCTTATCCGTGAGAGCCAGTTGGGTGACTTTGGGCCAATCACCAGGAGACAGGGAGTTCTAGTCCAGCCTTATCCATGAGAGCCAGTTGGGTGACTTTGGACCAATCATCAGGAGATAGGGAGTTGTAGTCCCGCCTTAAGCATGAAAGTCGGCTGGGTGACCTTGGGCCAATCACCAGGTGGTGGTGAGTTCTAGTCCCGCCTTAGCCAGTTGGGTGACTTTGAGCCAATCACCAGGTGGTGCTGAGTTCTAGTCCCGCCTTTAGCCATGAGAGCCAGTTGGGTGACTTTGGGCCAATCACCAGGAGACAGGGAGTTCTAGTCCAGCCTTATCCATGAGAGCCAGTTGGGTGACTTTGGACCAATCACCAGGAGATAGGGAGTTGTAGTCCCGCCTTAAGCATGAAAGCCGGCTGGGTGACTTTGGGCCAATCACCAGGTGGTGGTGAGTTCTAGTCCCGCCTTATCCATGAGAGCCAGTTGGGTGACTTTGGGCCAGTCCCTCTCTCTCTCTCTCAGACCAACACACCTCACAAGCTTGTTGTTATGAGGTAAGCAGGAGGGGAAAAGCAGGTTGGACATATTTGCTGCCTTGAGTTATTTTGCAAAAATAACGAAGGCGAGATATTTGTTATTTATTTATTTTATTTTATTATTTAAACTTATATACCGTCCTTCTGCCGTAGGACCCAGGGCGGTTCACAAGGCAATTAAGACAATATAAACACAAAAGTTAATAACAAATTAAAATAAATTAAATTATCCTTGATTAAATCTAAAACCCTTAACTCTAATTTAAAAAAACCCCAATTAAAATAGGTTAAAAATTAAAAGTTCTCAGTCCTGGCCGGAAAGCTCAAAGAGCCAGGTCTTCAGGTCCCGGCGGAACGAACGAAAATCTGGGGCAGTCCTGAGCTCCACGGGCAGCTGGTTCCAAAGGGCAGGCGTGCCCACATCCATATGGTTGGATGGATGGATGAATGAATGAATGAATGAATGAATGAATGAACGAACATGTACAAGCAAACAACCCACCTCAGAGAGCACTAAGGACTCCACAGTTCAACCCTGAGCTACAGAATTTCTCTTCTGCTGTATTTATTCCTCATTGATCATATCTGTAGAGCCAGTTCAGCTTCACTATATTTCTTTCATGCCCTATCTGTATTCAACCCACCTTCCTTCAGCCCCTATTCATTCTTCGCTCCATCTCTTTTCTTCTTACGTGACCTGTTCTCATTGCATTCACATTTTTAATTTTATTTTATTTTATTTCTGGCCCAGCCAATTCTCTCTTCCTTTAGTAGAGCAGGCAAGCACAGGTTGCTGGGGGTTGTTTCCCCCCCCCCATTCCTTTAGAAAAATATTCAGCTTCCACACATTCTACGCCACATTCCCACTATGATCTTTCTCTTGGCGTTTGCAATGCCATGCTTTCTCTGTCACGGCACCTAATCGAATAACAGAATGAGAGAGTTGGAAGGGACCTTGGAGGTCTTCTACTCCACCCCCACCCCCACCCCACTCAAGCAGGAAACCCTACACCATTTCAGACCAATGGCTGTCCAATCTTTTCTTTAAAAATTCCAGTGTTGGAGCAATCGCAGCTTCACACGTTGTTCCACTGATTAAGCTGCTCTCATTGTCAGGAATTTTCTCCTGAGTTCTAGGTTGCTTCTCTCCTTGATGAGTTTCCATCCGTTGCTTCTTGTTCTGCCTTCAGGCTCTTTGGAGAAAAAGTTGAGCTCCTTTGTGACAGCCCCTCAAATGTTGGAACCCTGTTGTCATGTCACCCCTAGCACTGAGGATGTTACCTAGCTGGGTCATGAAACGTCTGTGAGAAAACAACCAAGGTCAGATAGCACCAAGGACCACACAGTCCTCCTTCTCCTCCATCTCTTCTTCCTCTTCCTCCTCCATCCCTTCCTCCTCCTCTTCTTCTTCCTCTTCCTTCTCCTCCTCTTCCACCCAAACCCCATTCCCTTCTAGCACTGATGATGTTACCAAGTTGGGTAATGAAACATCTGCAAGAAAGCCACCAACCTCAGAGAGCATCAGGGACTCCATAGTTTTTGTCCTCCTCCTCCTCTTCCTCCCCCTCCTCCTCCTCCTCCTCCTCCTTCTCCTCCTCCTCCTTCTCCTTCTCCTCCTCCTCCTCCTCCTCCTCCTTCTCCTCCTTCTCCTCCTCCTCCTCCTCCTCCTCCTCCTTCTCCTCCTCCTCCTCCTCCTCCTCCTCCTCCTCCTCCTCCTCTTCCTCCTCCTCCTCCTCCTCCTCCTCCTCCTCCTCCTCCTCCTCCTCCTCCTTTTCTCCTCCTCCTGTCCACAAACCCCAATCCCTTCTAGCACTGATGATGTTACCAAGTTGGGTAATGAAACGTTCTGCAAGAAAACAACCAAGCACCGTTTCTTTCACCTGTTGAAAACATCTCCACCCAGCCACTCCTCTGAACAACAAACTCTGGATGGCTGGCAAGCAATGAAACCATATCTTTATATATATTTTTAAAAAGACAATAAGAGATGTTCGTATTTAATTCCATCCCCTTTTTGAGTTCCTTGTTTAGCCCTCTTCACCCAGTTCTACAGCATTTTTTTTTTAAAAATGTAGAGCCAAATCATTCTGCATTTTTCTGCCTCAAAAAACCATCAGGATTTTTTTGCTTCCTTATGGACCATCCTTCCCTGCTCTTTTTACTACCTTATCCATATAGTTCTCGACTTAGGACCACAATTGTTGAGGGAGGCAACTGTTAAGTGACTTTTGCCCCATTCTACGACCTTTCTTGCCACTGTTGTTAAGTGAACCACTATAGTTAGTCATTAAGTGAATCCGGCTTCCCCATTGACGTTGCCCTGTCAGAAGGTCGCAGTTACCAATTGGCCAAAATTTGATCACGTGACTTTGGGGATGCTGCAACGGTCATAAGTGTGGATAAGTGTCAGATGTTCCTATTTTCAGTTCTGTTGTAATTTCGAACGGTCACTATAAAAACTGTTGTAAGTCAAGGACTACATGTAAAAATATTTTAGACAAGTCCTCCTGCTTCAGCATGGGGATGGACTAGAAGACCTCCATCGTCCCTTCCAGCTCTATTCCATTCCATTCCATTCCATTCCATTCCATTCCATTCCATTCTATTCTATTCTATTCTATTCTATTCTATTCTATTCTATTCTATTCTATTCTATTCTATTCTATTCTATTCTGTAATTCTATTCTGTTCTATTCTGTTCTGTTCTATTCTATTCTATTCTATTCTATTCTATTCTGTAATTCTATTCTATTCTATTCTATTCTATTCTATTCTATTCTATTCTATTCTATTCTATTCTGTAATTCTATTCTGTCCTATTCTGTTCTGTTCTGTTCTATTCTATTCTATTCTATTCTATTCTATTCTATTCTATTCTATTCTATTCTATTCTATTCTGTAATTCTATTCTATTCTATTCTATTCTATTCTATTCTATTCTATTCTATTCTATTCTATTCTATTCTGTAATTCTATTCTGTTCTATTCTGTTCTGTTCTGTTCTGTTCTATTCTATTCTATTCTATTCTATTCTATTCTATTCTATTCTATTCTATTCTGTAATTCTATTCTATTCTATTCTGCTCTGTTCTGTTCTGTTCTGTTCTGTTCCGTTCCATTCCATTCCATTCCACTCCACTCCACTCCACTTCATTCTATTCTATTCCATTTTATTCTATTCTATTCTATTCTGTAATTCTATTCTGTTCTATTCTATTCTATTCTATTCTATTCTATTCTATTCTATTCTATTCTATTCTATTCTATTCTATTCTATTCTATTCTATTCTATTCCATTCCATTCCATTCCATTCTACTCTATTCTATTCTATTCTATTCTATTCTATTCTATTCTATTCTATTCTATTCTATTCTACTCTATTTTCTATTCTATTCTATTCTATTCCATCCCATCCCATCCCATCCCATCCCATCCCATTTCATATTCTATTCTATTCTATTCTATTCTATTCTATTCTATTCTATTCTATTCTATTCTATTCTATTCTATTCTATTCTATTCTATTCTATTCTATTCTATTCTATTCTATTTTCTATTCTATTCTATTCTATTGTTTTCCATCTATTCTATCCTACCTATCCTATCCTATCCTATCCTATCCTATCCTATCCTATCCTATCCTATCCTATCCTATCCTATCCTATTATTTTCCATCTATTCCGTTCTGTTCCGTTTCATTCCAATCTATTCTATTCTATTCTATTCTATTCTATTCTATTCTATTCTATTCTATTCTATTCTATTCTATTCTATTCTATTCTATTCTATTTTCTATTCTATTCTATTCTATTCTATTCTATTTTCTATTCTATTCTATTCTATTCTATTCTATTCTATTCTATTCTATTCTATTCTATTCTATTCTATTCTATTCTATTCCATTCCATTCCATTCCATTCCATTCCACTCCACTCCACTCCACTCTACTCTACTCTACTCTATTCTATTCTATTCTATTCTATTCTATTCTATTCTATTCTATTCTATTCTATTCTATTCTATTCTATTCTATTTTCTATTCTATTCTATTCTATTCTATTCCATCCCATCCCATCCCATCCCATCCCATTTCATATTCTATTCTATTCTATTCTATTCTATTCTATTCTATTCTATTCTATTCTATTCTATTCTATTCTATTCTATTCTATTCTATTCTATTTTCTATTCTATTCTATTCTATTGTTTTCCATCTATTCTATCCTACCTATCCTATCCTATCCTATCCTATCCTATCCTATCCTATCCTATCCTATCCTATCCTATTATTTTCCATCTATTCCGTTCTGTTCCGTTTCATTCCAATCTATTCTATTCTATTCTATTGTCAAAGCTCGTCCTGCAACAAGCAGGGTAGATGCCGAACACAGGAACGAGAGACTTCTGCTGCAGTCTAGAAGCACTTTATTCCCCAGAGCAATAGCCGCAACGAGATTCAAAGCCAGCGTTGGCTGCTATCTGCATCCAACGCTGCTATATACACATCCAAAAACCCCACCCAAACTCCACCCAAACAAGCCTCCGCCCTCCCATTCCCTATAACTTCTCCACCCCTCCCCTACAGGGCCTTTCGCCCGTCGCTCAGGCAGGTAAGACCCCCCCAACGTGTCGCCACCACCGTGTCCTTCTCCCTCACCCACTCCCTGCTGCACCCACCCCCGAAGGCCCCTGCCACCCAGCCACCCGGACATCATAGGGGTGAGGGACCCATCCCCCATCAGCGTCGCCACACAGTCCCGCGCAGGCATGGCGTCAGAATCCCCCCAAGCCGCAGAGTCGTTGAGTCGGCTCAGGCCTCCCCCGGGCAGGCTGCAGGCCGGGGTCCATCGCTCACACGTGTCGCCGGCCGAGCACAGCAGCCGCGGCGCAGTCCGAGGGAGCAGAAGCCGCGGCGCAGGTCCCAGAGTCATCCGAGCTGGAGAACCGCGCGCAGACGCGCCGCCGAGCGAGGCCAGCAGCCCCGGCGCGTCTGGAGGCACCGGAAGAGGCGACGCGGGCCCCGGAGCCGTCCGAGCTGGGGAGCCGCGTGTCGACGTGCCGCCGGGCGTAGGAAGCAGCCGCGGCGCGTCTGGAGGCACCGGAAGAGGCGACGCGGGCCCCGGAGCCGTCCGAGCCGGGGAGCCGCGTGTCGACGTGCCGCCGGGCGCAGGAAGCAGCCGCGGCGCGTCTGGAGGCGGCGAGAAGAGCGTCGCGGGCCTCCGGACTCTCCGGGCCATGCTGCTTCCAGGTGGGGTCGGCGGGAGGGAAGCCGGGTGTGCCGGAGAGGTGGAGGGGCCCCCCCTCGTGTGTCGGGCTGCCGAGGCCCGACATGCCGCCCCCTCTACCAAGGACCCACCTGGAATGCAAGGAGAGAGAGGTGAGCAATCCGTAACATGATCAACAGTCCCCCCCGGGGTCTCCCCCGGCTTCCCCGGGTGTTTCTGGTGGAATGCACGGAGAAGGCGTGGTGCACACACATCCTCATCCCGTACCCAGGTGGCCTCCTCCAAGGGGTACCCCTTCCAGAGCACCAAGTATTGCACCCGCCCCCTTCGTTTCCGGGAGTCCAGGATCTCCTGTACTTCATAGTGACTACCTTGTACAGGTCCCGGGCCGCCCTCCCCTGCCGCCGCAGAGGCGGTCGTAGCAGGCTTCAGCAAGCTGCTGTGGAAAACGGGGTGTATCTTTCCAAGTAGGGGAGGTAGCCGGAGTCTGACGGTGACGGGATTGACTACCTGTATAACTCGGAAGGGTCCGAGGTATTTGGGTCCTAGCTTTCTACATGGCACCTGCAGCCGCAGGTATTTCGTAGAAAGGTAGACGAGATCACCCACTTTGGGAGGTGCAAACGGCCGTCTTTTCCTGTCCGCCTGCTCTTTGTATGACTCTGCTGCTCGCTCTAACGCTTTCTTAGCTACCCCCCACACCTCCTCTAACCGGTGCATCCACGCCCCAGGTGTGCAGGATGCCGGGGGCCCCTGATCGCACCCTGCGATAGGAACAAACTCGTAACCGGATACCACTTTAAAGGGGGAGAACCCAGTGCTGCTATGCACTGCGTTGTTGTAGGCAACTTCCGCGAAGGACAACAAGTCCACCCATTCGGACTGTTGGTATGACACATAACAGCGCAGGTATCGCTCCACTGCCGCGTTCGCACGTTCCGCGGCTCCGTTCGTGCTTGGGTGGTACGCCGAGCTCAGACCCTGTGTTGCTCCAATATAACGCACGAACTCCCTCCAGAACCGGGCCGTGAACTGTACCCCACGGTCGGAGATGATGCGTCGCGGCACCCCGTGGAGACGATAGATTTGTTGGACAAACAGCCAGGCCAACCGACGGGCCGAGGGCAATCCCTTACAGGGGATGAAGTGGGCTTGTTTCGAGAACAAGTCTATCACTGTCCACAACACATTATATCCCCTGCTTTCCGGTAACTCAACCACAAAGTCCATTGCAATGTCCTGCCAAGGTCGTACGGGGTCTGCCACCTGTTGCAGGAGGCCTGCCGGTTTCTTGGTAGAGGGCTTAGTGGTTGCGCAAATGTGGCACTTCTGTACATAGCGTTCAATGTCCCGTCTCATGGTTGGCCACCAGAACTGGCGGCGGGCCAGATGCAGGGTTTTCACGAACCCGTAATGACCTGCCTGCCTGGCGTCATGGCATTGGTAGAGTGCCTGATCTCGTGCCGCTGCAGGCACATACAATCTGGCCCCGTGCCAAGCTAAACCATCCCGCAACGAGAGGGTGTCGGGGTGCGCCCGCATCCAGTCGTCAGTCGCCAACGCCCCCTTACATGTCCGCAGGAAATCGTCTGTCACGGTGTTGGCTCTGTGCTCCGTCTCCTCCACCGGGCGGGGCGGTGGTACCAGTGCCTGCACTACCTCCTCCTTCCGGCAATCGTACTGCGGTAGCCGGGACAAGGCGTCCGCCAGGAAATTCCGACCCCCAGGCACATACTTGAGGCGAAACCGGAAGCGTTGGAAGTACTGGGCCCACCGTACGTGTTTCGGGGATAGTCGGCGGGGTGTTTGCAGGGCTTCCAGGTTTTTATGGTCCGTCCAAACCTCGAACTCCTGGCTAGCCCCCTCCAGAAGGTGTCTCCAAGTCCCCAGAGCCCAGCGGACCGCAAAGGCCTCTTTCTCCCAGATAGCCCAAGCCCTCTCCGCGGTCGTTAGCTTCTTGGAGGCGTACGCGCAGGGCCGCAACCCCCCCGTTGCATGCCGTTGCAGAAGAACAGCTCCAACAGCCACGTCACTTGCATCAGCCTGTACTACGTAGGGCAGGTCAGGGTTCGGGTGTTGCAGAACGGGCTCCCTGGCGAACTGCGCCTTGAGCGCCTCAAAGGCCCGCTGGCATGTAGTAGTCCACGCAAGCTTCTGCCCTGGCCGCGGCGACGTTGCCATCTGTTTAGTCCGTAGTAGGTCCGTGAGCGGCAGGGCGATGGCAGCGAAATGTGGAATGAATTGCCGATAAAAATTAGCGAAGCCTAGAAAACTCTGCAACTGTTTCCGGGTCCGTGGGGCTTGCCACTGTTGGATAGCCTCCACTTTTCCCGGGTCCATCTCCACCCCGCTGGAGGACACCCGATAGCCCAAGTAGTCCAGCCGGGGCTTGTGAAACTCACATTTGGAGAGCTTCACATATAACCGGGCGTCCCTCAACTTGGTCAGCACACTCCGCACCAAAGCGACATGCTCCTCCAGCGTAGACGTATATATGAGGATGTCATCAAGATAGACAAGGACCCCCCGGTACAGATGGTCATGCAGGACTTGGTTAATCAACTGCATGAATACCGCGGGGGCTCCTTGCAGGCCAAACGGCATTACCCTAAACTGGAAGCTCCCCAACGGGCAGTTGAAAGCCGTCTTCCATTCATCACCGGCCTTTATCCGGACACGGTAGTACGCCTCCCTTAGGTCTAACTTGGTGAATATCCGGCCCGTGGCTAAGTGAGCTAAAAGGTCCTTCACCAAAGGGAGGGGGTACAAGCGCTCCACACATACCGCGTTGACCCCCCGATAATCAACGCACAGTCTTAGGGTCCCGTCTTTCTTCTCTCTGAACAAGACAGGGGCCGCCATCCTAGACCGAGCGGGCTGAATGAACCCCCTCCGCAGGTTCTTGTCTATGTATTGACGGAGCTCCTGCATCTCCCGGGGTGCCATTGCGTACATGCGGGGTTTCGGCAATTTCGCCCCTGGCTCCAGTTCAATAGCGCAGTCCGTGGGGCGGTGGGGTGGCAAGGCGTCGCACTCCTTCTCATCAAAAACGTCTGCAAGATCGCTGTACTCCCAAGGTACCTGTGTCTCAAACCCGGTACCCACCCCTGCGGCCCCCTCTGGCCTACCAATCCCCTCCGGACCCAGGAAGGAATGCTTTTCGGGAGGCTGGGGCCCTGTCCCGAGGCGGAGGTGTCGGCATCCCCCCTCCCACCAAACCGTGGGGCCCCACCTGTCCAACCATGTAAGCCCCAGGATGACTGCCTCCGTCATAGACGGCACCACGACAAACCGGAGAGTCTCCCAGTGTGTACCCATTTCCATCCTCACCGGTGCCGTTACATGCGTAATGGGTGCTCCACCCAGAAGAGACCCGTCTACCTGCTGAAAACGGATAGGCTTGGGGAGCCGCTGAAGGGGAATACCGGCCTCCCTTGCCATCGTGAGGCTAATAAGGCAACGTGTGCTACCTGTATCAATCAGGGCCTTACACTCCCTCCTCTCACCCGTTCGTGGGCTAATCAACACCACGGGCAGCACAAAAGGACACACCGGTGCGCTTACCATCGGGTCTTCCTCGTACTCGTGATCCTCAGAGCCGTCGGACGTGTCCGTTCGTCCATCCGCCGGGCCCACTGGACGTATCGGTGTCGATGTTCGGGGTGTTTTGTCGGCCACCTGGTACGCTGTTCTGGAGCGGTCTGCAGCTCTTCTGGGGGTCAAGACCCGCGCCTCCGGAGGGTTGGGCCCCGGTCGCGGCGGAGGTAACGGGCAGTCCACCGCCCGATGGCCCGGTTGATCACAGCGGAAGCAGCGGATTGTTGGACGGGGCGGCGGTGGGGGCCCGGGTTGTGTCGCCACCGCCACGGGCTTCCGACTCTCTGTCTTCGGCCCCTCCGGGGTCCTCCAAGCTCCAGGGGCCACTACTGGTCTGCCCCGGGTATCCTGCAACCCAATGTCTAGCTCCACCGCCACCCGGAACCAGTCCTGGAGCCGTGCAGGAACCCCCCGCACCACACACGCCCGCCGGAGGGCTCCGTCAAGACCGGCCCGGAAGTGGTGCACCAGCAAGCGCTCGGGCCACGAGCGTAACCTGCCCGCAACCCTGCGGAACTCAAGCACGTACTCCTCTGCCGGCCGTCCTCGCTGCCTGATGGCTAACACTTCGGCTTCCGCGCGATGTAAGCGGGACACATCCTCGAAGCGGACGCGTAGGGCTTCCAGAAACATCCCCACGTCCCCGAGCTCGCGGGCGTGGTCACTGTAGAGGTCCGCTGCCCAGGTTGCAGCCTCGCCCTGAAGGCACGCGGTGACCGCTACCACCATCGCCCACTGTGATTGATAGGTATGGGCGTACCCGTCCAGATGGTTAATCACCTGCCCTAGGAACATGGCCAGGCGGTCGGGATGCCCATCATAGGTTGTAGTGAGTGGTGGGGGTCCCCACACCACGCCCGGTCCCCAATGCCCAACAGGCGGACGGGGTTGAGCCTGGGGCACCCCCACCGACCTGGGTGCGGGACGTCCAGGGCCCCGGTCAGGCGTTGGCCATGCCTCACGGCCCCCTTGTGCTCGTGTAGATGGGCCCCGAACGCCTCCCTCCCCAGGCACCTTGAACTTTGGACTAGCCAGTCGGAAACGGGACGTTGCTGACTGACTGGGTGCCCCCCCAAGGGACCACTGTCCCGTGTCTTCTTCAGGGGCCATGGCTCCCCAGGAACCGCCGTCACGTGCCCCGACCTCTCCGAACCTTTCGCGCAGCACATCCATGGTTTGGCTCCCGGGTGCAGTTGAATAGCTGTATTCCTCGCCATCATCATCAGTAAGCCGACGCTCCCTCCAGCCCAGTGGAGCCCCACTGGGCCGGGCCGTTCGTCCTTGCTCGAGCCCCGTGCGCCCCAGGATCGAGCTCAGCCACCACTCCCCTCCCTGGGTTTGGCTACTAACACCCTGGGACTCCACCGCAGGGTCTGTTGGTTGCACGTCCCGCACTTTGGGCCTCACAACAGGTTGGACGTCCTCCTCGTCCCTCTCCACAGGGGTTGTCACCTCCGCCCCAGCCACACCAGCCTCCTCCGAAGCAGTCTCCAACGCGGCCCCTTGCACACCCTCTGCCATGGCGCACAAACGGAACACAGCTGAAAGGCAGTAGGGCCGCAATGCTGGTGCAACGCTGGCTTTCTGTCAAAGCTCGTCCTGCAACAAGCAGGGTAGATGCCGAACACAGGAACGAGAGACTTCTGCTGCAGTCTAGAAGCACTTTATTCCCCAGAGCAATAGCCGCAACGAGATTCAAAGCCAGCGTTGGCTGCTATCTGCATCCAACGCTGCTATATACACATCCAAAAACCCCACCCAAACTCCACCCAAACAAGCCTCCGCCCTCCCATTCCCTATAACTTCTCCACCCCTCCCCTACAGGGCCTTTCGCCCGTCGCTCAGGCAGGTAAGACCCCCCCAACGTGTCGCCACCACCGTGTCCTTCTCCCTCACCCACTCCCTGCTGCACCCACCCCCGAAGGCCCCTGCCACCCAGCCACCCGGACATCATAGGGGTGAGGGACCCATCCCCCATCAGCGTCGCCACACAGTCCCGCGCAGGCATGGCGTCAGAATCCCCCCAAGCCGCAGAGTCGTTGAGTCGGCTCAGGCCTCCCCCGGGCAGGCTGCAGGCCGGGGTCCATCGCTCACACGTGTCGCCGGCCGAGCACAGCAGCCGCGGCGCAGTCCGAGGGAGCAGAAGCCGCGGCGCAGGTCCCAGAGTCATCCGAGCTGGAGAACCGCGCGCAGACGCGCCGCCGAGCGAGGCCAGCAGCCCCGGCGCGTCTGGAGGCACCGGAAGAGGCGACGCGGGCCCCGGAGCCGTCCGAGCCGGGGAGCCGCGTGTCGACGTGCCGCCGGGCGTAGGAAGCAGCCGCGGCGCGTCTGGAGGCACCGGAAGAGGCGACGCGGGCCCCGGAGCCGTCCGAGCCGGGGAGCCGCGTGTCGACGTGCCGCCGGGCGCAGGAAGCAGCCGCGGCGCGTCTGGAGGCGGCGAGAAGAGCGTCGCGGGCCTCCGGACTCTCCGGGCCATGCTGCTTCCAGGTGGGGTCGGCGGGAGGGAAGCCGGGTGTGCCGGAGAGGTGGAGGGGCCCCCCCTCGTGTGTCGGGCTGCCGAGGCCCGACATGCCGCCCCCTCTACCAAGGACCCACCTGGAATGCAAGGAGAGAGAGGTGAGCAATCCGTAACATGATCAACAGTCCCCCCCGGGGTCTCCCCCGGCTTCCCCGGGTGTTTCTGGTGGAATGCACGGAGAAGGCGTGGTGCACACACATCCTCATCCCGTACCCAGGTGGCCTCCTCCAAGGGGTACCCCTTCCAGAGCACCAAGTATTGCACCCGCCCCCTTCGTTTCCGGGAGTCCAGGATCTCCTGTACTTCATAGTGACTACCTTGTACAGGTCCCGGGCCGCCCTCCCCTGCCGCCGCAGAGGCGGTCGTAGCAGGCTTCAGCAAGCTGCTGTGGAAAACGGGGTGTATCTTTCCAAGTAGGGGAGGTAGCCGGAGTCTGACGGTGACGGGATTGACTACCTGTATAACTCGGAAGGGTCCGAGGTATTTGGGTCCTAGCTTTCTACATGGCACCTGCAGCCGCAGGTATTTCGTAGAAAGGTAGACGAGATCACCCACTTTGGGAGGTGCAAACGGCCGTCTTTTCCTGTCCGCCTGCTCTTTGTATGACTCTGCTGCTCGCTCTAACGCTTTCTTAGCTACCCCCCACACCTCCTCTAACCGGTGCATCCACGCCCCAGGTGTGCAGGATGCCGGGGGCCCCTGATCGCACCCTGCGATAGGAACAAACTCGTAACCGGATACCACTTTAAAGGGGGAGAACCCAGTGCTGCTATGCACTGCGTTGTTGTAGGCAACTTCCGCGAAGGACAACAAGTCCACCCATTCGGACTGTTGGTATGACACATAACAGCGCAGGTATCGCTCCACCGCCGCGTTCGCACGTTCCGCGGCTCCGTTCGTGCTTGGGTGGTACGCCGAGCTCAGACCCTGTGTTGCTCCAATATAACGCACGAACTCCCTCCAGAACCGGGCCGTGAACTGTACCCCACGGTCGGAGATGATGCGTCGCGGCACCCCGTGGAGACGATAGATTTGTTGGACAAACAGCCAGGCCAACCGACGGGCCGAGGGCAATCCCTTACAGGGGATGAAGTGGGCTTGTTTCGAGAACAAGTCTATCACTGTCCACAACACATTATATCCCCTGCTTTCCGGTAACTCAACCACAAAGTCCATTGCAATGTCCTGCCAAGGTCGTACGGGGTCTGCCACCTGTTGCAGGAGGCCTGCCGGTTTCTTGGTAGAGGGCTTAGTGGTTGCGCAAATGTGGCACTTCTGTACATAGCGTTCAATGTCCCGTCTCATGGTTGGCCACCAGAACTGGCGGCGGGCCAGATGCAGGGTTTTCACGAACCCGTAATGACCTGCCTGCCTGGCGTCATGGCATTGGTAGAGTGCCTGATCTCGTGCCGCTGCAGGCACATACAATCTGGCCCCGTGCCAAGCTAAACCATCCCGCAACGAGAGGGTGTCGGGGTGCGCCCGCATCCAGTCGTCAGTCGCCAACGCCCCCTTACATGTCCGCAGGAAATCGTCTGTCACGGTGTTGGCTCTGTGCTCCGTCTCCTCCACCGGGCGGGGCGGTGGTACCAGTGCCTGCACTACCTCCTCCTTCCGGCAATCGTACTGCGGTAGCCGGGACAAGGCGTCCGCCAGGAAATTCCAACCCCCAGGCACATACTTGAGGCGAAACCGGAAGCGTTGGAAGTACTGGGCCCACCGTACGTGTTTCGGGGATAGTCGGCGGGGTGTTTGCAGGGCTTCCAGGTTTTTATGGTCCGTCCAAACCTCGAACTCCTGGCTAGCCCCCTCCAGAAGGTGTCTCCAAGTCCCCAGAGCCCAGCGGACCGCAAAGGCCTCTTTCTCCCAGATAGCCCAAGCCCTCTCCGCGGTCGTTAGCTTCTTGGAGGCGTACGCGCAGGGCCGCAACCCCCCCGTTGCATGCCGTTGCAGAAGAACAGCTCCAACAGCCACGTCACTTGCATCAGCCTGTACTACGTAGGGCAGGTCAGGGTTCGGGTGTTGCAGAACGGGCTCCCTGGCGAACTGCGCCTTGAGCGCCTCAAAGGCCCGCTGGCATGTAGTAGTCCACGCAAGCTTCTGCCCTGGCCGCGGCGACGTTGCCATCTGTTTAGTCCGTAGTAGGTCCGTGAGCGGCAGGGCGATGGCAGCGAAATGTGGAATGAATTGCCGATAAAAATTAGCGAAGCCTAGAAAACTCTGCAACTGTTTCCGGGTCCGTGGGGCTTGCCACTGTTGGATAGCCTCCACTTTTCCCGGGTCCATCTCCACCCCGCTGGAGGACACCCGATAGCCCAAGTAGTCCAGCCGGGGCTTGTGAAACTCACATTTGGAGAGCTTCACATATAACCGGGCGTCCCTCAACTTGGTCAGCACACTCCGCACCAAAGCGACATGCTCCTCCAGCGTAGACGTATATATGAGGATGTCATCAAGATAGACAAGGACCCCCCGGTACAGATGGTCATGCAGGACTTGGTTAATCAACTGCATGAATACCGCGGGGGCTCCTTGCAGGCCAAACGGCATTACCCTAAACTGGAAGCTCCCCAACGGGCAGTTGAAAGCCGTCTTCCATTCATCACCGGCCTTTATCCGGACACGGTAGTACGCCTCCCTTAGGTCTAACTTGGTGAATATCCGGCCCGTGGCTAAGTGAGCTAAAAGGTCCTTCACCAAAGGGAGGGGGTACAAGCGCTCCACACATACCGCGTTGACCCCCCGATAATCAACGCACAGTCTTAGGGTCCCGTCTTTCTTCTCTCTGAACAAGACAGGGGCCGCCATCCTAGACCGAGCGGGCTGAATGAACCCCCTCCGCAGGTTCTTGTCTATGTATTGACGGAGCTCCTGCATCTCCCGGGGTGCCATTGCGTACATGCGGGGTTTCGGCAATTTCGCCCCTGGCTCCAGTTCAATAGCGCAGTCCGTGGGGCGGTGGGGTGGCAAGGCGTCGCACTCCTTCTCATCAAAAACGTCTGCAAGATCGCTGTACTCCCAAGGTACCTGTGTCTCAAACCCGGTACCCACCCCTGCGGCCCCCTCTGGCCTACCAATCCCCTCCGGACCCAGGAAGGAATGCTTTTCGGGAGGCTGGGGCCCTGTCCCGAGGCGGAGGTGTCGGCATCCCCCCTCCCACCAAACCGTGGGGCCCCACCTGTCCAACCATGTAAGCCCCAGGATGACTGCCTCCGTCATAGACGGCACCACGACAAACCGGAGAGTCTCCCAGTGTGTACCCATTTCCATCCTCACCGGTGCCGTTACATGCGTAATGGGTGCTCCACCCAGAAGAGACCCGTCTACCTGCTGAAAACGGATAGGCTTGGGGAGCCGCTGAAGGGGAATACCGGCCTCCCTTGCCATCGTGAGGCTAATAAGGCAACGTGTGCTACCTGTATCAATCAGGGCCTTACACTCCCTCCTCTCACCCGTTCGTGGGCTAATCAACACCACGGGCAGCACAAAAGGACACACCGGTGCGCTTACCATCGGGTCTTCCTCGTACTCGTGATCCTCAGAGCCGTCGGACGTGTCCGTTCGTCCATCCGCCGGGCCCACTGGACGTATCGGTGTCGATGTTCGGGGTGTTTTGTCGGCCACCTGGTACGCTGTTCTGGAGCGGTCTGCAGCTCTTCTGGGGGTCAAGACCCGCGCCTCCGGAGGGTTGGGCCCCGGTCGCGGCGGAGGTAACGGGCAGTCCACCGCCCGATGGCCCGGTTGATCACAGCGGAAGCAGCGGATTGTTGGACGGGGCGGCGGTGGGGGCCCGGGTTGTGTCGCCACCGCCACGGGCTTCCGACTCTCTGTCTTCGGCCCCTCCGGGGTCCTCCAAGCTCCAGGGGCCACTACTGGTCTGCCCCGGGTATCCTGCAACCCAATGTCTAGCTCCACCGCCACCCGGAACCAGTCCTGGAGCCGTGCAGGAACCCCCCGCACCACACACGCCCGCCGGAGGGCTCCGTCAAGACCGGCCCGGAAGTGGTGCACCAGCAAGCGCTCGGGCCACGAGCGTAACCTGCCCGCAACCCTGCGGAACTCAAGCACGTACTCCTCTGCCGGCCGTCCTCGCTGCCTGATGGCTAACACTTCGGCTTCCGCGCGATGTAAGCGGGACACATCCTCGAAGCGGACGCGTAGGGCTTCCAGAAACATCCCCACGTCCCCGAGCTCGCGGGCGTGGTCACTGTAGAGGTCCGCTGCCCAGGTTGCAGCCTCGCCCTGAAGGCACGCGGTGACCGCTACCACCATCGCCCACTGTGATTGATAGGTATGGGCGTACCCGTCCAGATGGTTAATCACCTGCCCTAGGAACATGGCCAGGCGGTCGGGATGCCCATCATAGGTTGTAGTGAGTGGTGGGGGTCCCCACACCACGCCCGGTCCCCAATGCCCAACAGGCGGACGGGGTTGAGCCTGGGGCACCCCCACCGACCT
The DNA here is from genome assembly GCF_947247035.1 of Vipera ursinii. Classification (NCBI taxonomy): domain Eukaryota; kingdom Metazoa; phylum Chordata; class Lepidosauria; order Squamata; family Viperidae; genus Vipera; species Vipera ursinii. Next base: position 14,180 of record NW_028148450.1, on the reverse strand, counting down.
GGGTGCGGGACGTCCAGGGCCCCGGTCAGGCGTTGGCCATGCCTCACGGCCCCCTTGTGCTCGTGTAGATGGGCCCCGAACGCCTCCCTCCCCAGGCACCTTGAACTTTGGACTAGCCAGTCGGAAACGGGACGTTGCTGACTGACTGGGTGCCCCCCCAAGGGACCACTGTCCCGTGTCTTCTTCAGGGGCCATGGCTCCCCAGGAACCGCCGTCACGTGCCCCGACCTCTCCGAACCTTTCGCGCAGCACATCCATGGTTTGGCTCCCGGGTGCAGTTGAATAGCTGTATTCCTCGCCATCATCATCAGTAAGCCGACGCTCCCTCCAGCCCAGTGGAGCCCCACTGGGCCGGGCCGTTCGTCCTTGCTCGAGCCCCGTGCGCCCCAGGATCGAGCTCAGCCACCACTCCCCTCCCTGGGTTTGGCTACTAACACCCTGGGACTCCACCGCAGGGTCTGTTGGTTGCACGTCCCGCACTTTGGGCCTCACAACAGGTTGGACGTCCTCCTCGTCCCTCTCCACAGGGGTTGTCACCTCCGCCCCAGCCACACCAGCCTCCTCCGAAGCAGTCTCCAACGCGGCCCCTTGCACACCCTCTGCCATGGCGCACAAACGGAACACAGCTGAAAGGCAGTAGGGCCGCAATGCTGGTGCAACGCTGGCTTTCTGTCAAAGCTCGTCCTGCAACAAGCAGGGTAGATGCCGAACACAGGAACGAGAGACTTCTGCTGCAGTCTAGAAGCACTTTATTCCCCAGAGCAATAGCCGCAACGAGATTCAAAGCCAGCGTTGGCTGCTATCTGCATCCAACGCTGCTATATACACATCCAAAAACCCCACCCAAACTCCACCCAAACAAGCCTCCGCCCTCCCATTCCCTATAACTTCTCCACCCCTCCCCTACAGGGCCTTTCGCCCGTCGCTCAGGCAGGTAAGACCCCCCCAACGTGTCGCCACCACCGTGTCCTTCTCCCTCACCCACTCCCTGCTGCACCCACCCCCGAAGGCCCCTGCCACCCAGCCACCCGGACATCATAGGGGTGAGGGACCCATCCCCCATCAGCGTCGCCACACAGTCCCGCGCAGGCATGGCGTCAGAATCCCCCCAAGCCGCAGAGTCGTTGAGTCGGCTCAGGCCTCCCCCGGGCAGGCTGCAGGCCGGGGTCCATCGCTCACACGTGTCGCCGGCCGAGCACAGCAGCCGCGGCGCAGTCCGAGGGAGCAGAAGCCGCGGCGCAGGTCCCAGAGTCATCCGAGCCGGGGAGCCGCGTGTCGACGTGCCGCCGGGCGTAGGAAGCAGCCGCGGCGCGTCTGGAGGCACCGGAAGAGGCGACGCGGGCCCCGGAGCCGTCCGAGCCGGGGAGCCGCGTGTCGACGTGCCGCCGGGCGCAGGAAGCAGCCGCGGCGCGTCTGGAGGCGGCGAGAAGAGCGTCGCGGGCCTCCGGACTCTCCGGGCCATGCTGCTTCTAGGTGGGGTCGGCGGGAGGGAAGCCGGGTGTGCCGGAGAGGTGGAGGGGCCCCCCCTCGTGTGTCGGGCTGCCGAGGCCCGACATCTATTCTATTCTATTCTATTCTATTCTATTCTATTCTATTCTATTCTATTCTATTCTATTCTATTCTATTTTCTATTCTATTCTATTCTATTCTATTCTATTTTCTATTCTATTCTATTCTATTCTATTCTATTCCATTCCATTCCATTCCATTCCATTCCATTCCACTCCACTCCACTCCACTCCACTCTACTCTATTCTATTCTATTCTATTCTATTCTATTCTATTCTATTCTATTCTATTCTATTCTATTCTATTCTATTCTATTCTATTCTATTGTTTTCCATCTATTCTATCCTACCTATCCTATCCTATCCTATCCTATCCTATCCTATCCTATCCTATCCTATTATTTTCCATCTATTCCGTTCTGTTCCGTTTCATTCCAATCTATTCTATTCTATTCTATTCTATTCTATTCTATTCTATTCTATTCTATTCTATTCTATTCTATTCTATTCTATTCTATTCTATTTTCTATTCTATTCTATTCTATTCTATTCTATTCTATTCTATTCTATTCTATTCTATTCTATTCTATTCCATTCCATTCCATTCCATTCCATTCCACTCCACTCCACTCCACTCCACTCCACTCTACTCTACTCTACTCTACTCTACTCTACTCTATTCTATTCTATTCTATTCTATTCTATTCTATTCTATTCTATTCTATTCTATTCTATTTTCTATTCTATTCTATTCTATTCCATCCCATCCCATCCCATCCCATCCCATTTCATATTCTATTCTATTCTATTCTATTCTATTCTATTCTATTCTATTCTATTCTATTCTATTCTATTCTATTTTCTATTCTATTCTATTCTATTGTTTTCCATCTATTCTATCCTACCTATCCTATCCTATCCTATCCTATCCTATCCTATTCTATCCTATCCTATCCTATCCTATCCTATCCTATCCTATTATTTTCCATCTATTCCGTTCTGTTCCGTTTCATTCCAATCTATTCTATTCTATTCTATTCTATTCTATTCTATTCTATTCTATTCTATTCTATTCTATTCTATTCTATTCTATTCTATTTTCTATTCTATTCTATTCTATTCTATTTTCTATTCTATTCTATTCTATTCTATTCTATTCTATTCTATTCTATTCTATTCTATTCTATTCTATTCTATTCCATTCCATTCCATTCCATTCCACTCCACTCCACTCCACTCCACTCCACTCCACTCCATTCCACTCCATTCTATTCTATTCTATTCTATTCTATTCTATTCTATTCTATTCTATTCTATTCTATTCTATTCTATTCTATTCTATTTTCTATTCTATTCTATTCTATTCCATCCCATCCCATCCCATCCCATCCCATTTCATATTCTATTCTATTCTATTCTATTCTATTCTATTCTATTCTATTCTATTCTATTCTATTCTATTCTATTCTATGCTATTCTATTCTATTCTATTTTCTATTCTATTCTATTCTATTGTTTTCCATCTATTCTATCCTACCTATCCTATCCTATCCTATCCTATCCTATCCTATCCTATCCTATCCTATCCTATCCTATCCTATCCTATTATTTTCCATCTATTCCGTTCTGTTCCGTTTCATTCCAATCTATTCTATTCTATTCTATTCTATTCTATTCTATTCTATTCTATTCTATTCTATTCTATTCTATTCTATTCTATTCTATTCTATTCTATTCTATTCTATTCTATTATTTTCCATCTGTTCTATCCTATCCTATCCTATCCTATCCTATCCTATCCTATCCTATCCTATCCTATTCATTTATTTTCCATCTATTCTATCCTGTTCTGTTCTACTCTATTCTATTCTATACCCATGAAAGGTCTTTCTAGCAGCCGTCCTTGTTTTTGCCTTCTGAGCTACTCTTCAATCCTTCCCTAATTCTCTCCCTCTTTCATCCTGAACAATTAAATTAATCAGGCTTTTAGTTTTGTATTTGTTCCTTTGCTGTCTGAAAGTATGAATAGAGGCCTGCTTAAACCATGCATTTAACTGAGCTTTTCTTAGGCAATTACTCACCGGTCACTGTTCTCATCCCTTCATCCTGTAAATCACTTTCATCTCATTCCTCCCCATTTTTGCAGGTCCTAATGATGGCCCATCTATTGGGAATCCATCCACTTTCCCATCTTAGGAGAGAATAGATACTCTACTTAGAGAAATGCAACAGTACTACGTGTCAGTTCAAAATGAAGGAAATGTAACAACACTGCTGGGACCCAAAGGTGCTTTGTTTTTGTTTTTTCACGTGGCAACCGCTCTTTCCTGTTTTTCTTCAAAGACATTTCGCTTCTCATCCAAGAAGCTTCTTCTGAAGAACTGCAGAAGCTTCTTGGATGAGAAGCGAAAAGTTCTTCAAAGAAAAAATAAGGAAGTCCCGTTGCCTGGTGGGGGAAAAAAAGCATCTTTGGGACAACCGTGACCTAGGGGACTGAGAATCTCCATAGACACTGTTGGGAATTAAGCTACAAATTTAGCAACAAGAAGGAAGCAATAGTAACTGCAAGTAGGGACAAAGGACATGTTGAGCTTTTGTGAAAGATAATCCTATGGGGGACGCTGGCGCAGTCTTTCTCTCAGGGGTAAACTCAACTAAAAATAATTCCTTTCCATATTCCAAACTTTGTTTCCAAAGCCAAGCTTTGTGGTTCAATGATTCCATGAGACTCTAGAAAGGGTACAGAGAAGAGCAACAAAGAGGATCAGGGGACTGGAGGCTAAAACATACAGGGAACGGTTGCTGGAATTGGGTATGTGTAGTTTAATGAAGAGAAGGGTGAGGGGTGACATGATAGCAGTGTTCCAATATCTCAGGGGCTGCCCCAAAGTAGAGGCAGTCAAGCTAGTCTCCAAAGCACCTGAAGGCAGGATAAGAAGCAATGGATGGAAACTCATCAAGGAGAGAAGCAACCTAGAACTAAGGAGAAACTTCCTGACAGTTAGAACAATTAACCAGTGGAACGACCTGCCTCCAGAAGCGGTGAATGCTCCAACACTGGAGGTTTTCAAAAAGAGACTGGACAGCCGATTGTCTGAAATGGTATAGGGTCTCCTGCCTGAGCAGGGGGTTGGAGTAGATGACCTCTAAGGTCCCTTCCAACTTTATTATTATTATATTCAAAACAATAGTCACAGAAGATAACGTATCTTTCATGCTCAACATAATGTTGTTTGACCGAAGTAAGAGTCCTTTGATTATCTGGCTTGGTGTCAGGGCATATGACATGGATTTTGTAACTTGCTAACTAACACAGCTCCTTTGTATTTTGTATTGATTGATTTTTCTCCCTTTTAAAATGATGTTCAGGTTTAATAGCTTTTAACACTCCTAAACTGATAAACAGGCTGGAGACTGGCTCCAGACAAGAAAAGGGTTGTTGGTACAAACTGAGGGGGTCTGGTTTATCTCTTTTGTGAACTGTGAACCACCCTTTTTTCTTACAATTTACCCCCCTCTTCTGACCTCAGACTTAATTTTAAATGAACATGTGTTATGGGATGCAAATATGTAACATGTCTAATTACATACATATAATTGACTTCCTATGCAAAAGGGAGGTTACTTCCATCCTGCCCAATCAACTTTCCTCTTCCATTTTAATTTATAATAATAATAATAATAATAATAATAATAATAATAATAATAATAATAATAATAATAATAATAATAATAATAAGAATAAGAAGAAGAAGAAGAGAAGAAGAAGAAGAAGAAGAAGAAGAAGAAGAAGAAGAAGAAGAAGAAGAAGAAGAAGAAGAAGAAGAAGAAGAAGAAGAAGAAGAAGTTGGAAGGGACCTTGGAGGTCATCTAGTCCAACCCCCTGCTCAGGCAGGAAACCCTATACCATTTCAGACAAATGGCTGTCCAGTCTCTTCTTAAAAACTTCCAGTGTTGGAGCATTCACCACCTCTGGAGGCAGGTTGTTCCACTGGTTAGTTATTCTAACTGTCAGCAAGTTTCTCCTTAGTTCTTGGTTGCTTCTCTCCTTGGTTAGTTTCCATCCATTGCTTCTTGTCCTGCTTTCAGGTGCTTTGGAGAATAGCTTGACTCCCTCTTCTTTGGGGCAGCCCCTGAGATATTGGAACACTGCTATCATGTCACCCCTCACCCTTCTCTTCATTAAGCTACACATACCCAATTCCAGCAACCGTTCCCTATATGTGTTAGCCTCCAGTCCCCCAATCATCTTTGTTGCTCTTCTCTGTACTCTTTCTAGAGTCTCGACATCTTTTTTACATCGTGGTGACCAAAACTGGATGCAGTATTCCAGGTGTGGCCTTACCAAGGCATTGTAAAGCGGTATTGTTGTGTTAACTATAAAAAGGAATGTAACATGGGCCTCTGGGTTTTCTCTCTCTCCTTTTCATAGAGAGATCCCACTTTATCAAGGTTTATAAACTGCTTTTAAATGATTTTCCGACTTGGTTACTTATTGGGAAGGTAAACTGAGGCAGAACCTAGGGCCAAAATTGGGACACTAGTAGGAGACTAGATTTAGGCCCCAGAGTCCTTCCTAGATTTAGGCCCCAAAGTCCTTCCTTTTCCTTTGGAAAGAAAAGGAACTCATATCTCCCTAAGATAAAACTATATCATTGTTTGTTATCCTCCCAAATATCCCCATTTAATTACATTACTGCTGTGGGGTCTTTGATGTTCTCTGACCTTGGATATTTTCTTGCAGATGTCTGTCAAGGTTCTGAGTGGTGGTCCCAACGAAGTAAGCACAGCTGAGACATCCCAATCTCTAATGCAAAACTTTATTGGGTACAGCATATTGGCACTGATGAATAGAAAACCAGCTCTGGTTAAATTGGCACCAGAACAGTAAATTAAAAGTACAGTAGTGGCCAAAATGGTGGAAACCTTTTGGGGGAAAGTGTACAGTAGAAATGCCACCTTTGCTTAAGTTTCCACCCATTTTTCTTCTAATTTCTTTATAACTGTAGCCTTGTTCACTTAATAATACTATTTCACATCGCTTTCTGGGCAACCAGTCAACTCTTTGCACCATTACTTTAATTTTATTACATTTTACAAGCTCACTCAATGAAAGAACACAAAAAAAACCAACCCACTTGATAGCGATCACATAACACACTGACAAATGTCCTCGTCTCAGCTTCAATACATGACATCAATAACTCAACCCTACTGTGATCTGATTGGCTCATTGCCAAAACAAGATGACACCCGGTTGGATCTCTAAACATTCACGCTCATTGGCTACAATCTGATGAAGGAAAGCTACCTGATATCAACCTAAGCAAGTTGTGCTTCCTTTTCCTTGTTATTTGGCTATAACTTTTCATAAAATACAGTACAGATAATTGAACAAACTATGTTGCATTACCTTCTTGATTAATTTATCTTTCCATTGATATATAATTTTATGGTACTAAAAGGTAAAGGTAAAGGTTCCCCTGCACATGTGTGCTAGTCGTTTCCGACTCTAGGGGCCGGTGCTCATCTCCGTTTCAAAGCCGAAGAGCCAGCGCTTGTCCGAGGACGTCTCCGTGGTCATGTGGCCAGCAGGACTAGATGCCAAAGGCGCACGGAACGCTGTTACCTTCCCACCGTAGTGGTCCCTATTTTTCTACTTGCATTTTTACGTGCCTTCGAACTGCTAGGTTGGCAGAAGCTGGGACAAGTAACAGGCGTTCACTCTGCTACGCGGCACTCGAGATTTGACCCGCCAAACTGCTGACCTTCTGATCGACAAGCTCAGCGTACTAACCCACTGAGCCACCGCATCCATTTTTATTATTATTTTATTATTATTATTTATTAATTTTTTATACCGCCCTTCTCCCAAAGGACTCAGGGCGGTGTACAGGTATGGTACTACTCCCCCTGAAAAAGTGGTGTTATTAGCCATCAAACCTCAATAATATACTTTTTCCCAAAAGCTTTCCACAATTTTGGCCACTACTGTATAGCATCTCCCTTTTCCCCTGATACTGCAGGTCACATTCCCCAATTAAGTGTCTATGTTATGAGAACAATATTCAGTTCCCAGCCAATGGTTTTCCGATGACCTTGGTTCCCATGCGGGACTGCTTACACCTCTTCATGAGCATTCCAATCATCCCCCTTGGGTTTTAGGCAAGCTAAGAAACAAAAATGGCTGCAGCAGAAAAAAGCTTTTTGAAGCTTGACAATGGCTACAAAAAAACAACAACAACCACCCAAACTCAGAGTCAAGCATTCACAAGGACCTCACAGTTCCCCCCTGAGCTGTAAATATTCTCTTCGGTTGGTGCAGTATTGCTCAGCTCCAACTGGTTTTCGAAGCCACAAGGATAGGCCTGTCAATCTGGTTTCTTCATCTTCTTTGCAATCAAATCCAGAATTTGTGGGTGCTCCAACGCTGGAGGTTTTTAACAAGAGGTTGGACAGCCGTTTGTCCAGGATGGTATAGGATCTCCTGTTCGAGCAGGGGGGTAAGACTAGAAGACCTCCAAGGTCCCTTCCAACTCTGTTATCCTTCCTTCCTTCCTTCCTTCCTTCCTTCCTTCCTTCCTTCCCTTATCTGAAATGGTTTAGGATCTCCTGCTAGAGCAGGGGGTTGGACTAGAAGACCTCCAAGGACCCTTCCAACTCTGTTATATTGCTTGCCTTCCTTCCTTCCTTCCTTCCTTCCTTCCTTTCTTCCTTCCTTCCTTCCTTCCTTCCTTCCTTCCTTCCTTCCCTTATCTGAAATGGTTTAGGGTCTCCTGCTAGAGCAGGGGGTTGGACTAGAAGACCTCCAAGGACCCTTCCAACTCTGTTATTCTGCTATCCTTCCTTCCTTCCTTCCTTCCTTCCTTCCTTCCTTCCTTCCTTCCTTCCTTCCTTCCCTTATATGAAATGGTTTAGGATCTCCTGCTAGAGTAGGGGGCTGGACTAGAAGACCTCCAAGGTCCCTTCCAGCTCTGTTATCCTTCCTTCCTTCCTTCCTTCCTTCCTTCCTTCCTTCCTTCCTTCCTTCCTTCCTTCCTTCCTTCATTCATTCCTTCTTTCCTTCCTTGCCTTATCTGAAATGGTTTAGGATCTCCTGCTAGAGTAGGGGGCTGGACTAGAAGACCTCCAAGGTCCCTTCCAGCTCTGTTATCCTTCCTTCCTTCCTTCCTTCCTTCCTTCCTTCCTTCCTTCCTTCCTTCCTTCCTTCCCTTATCTGAAATGGTTTAGGGTCTCCTGCTAGAGCAGGGGGTTGGACTAGAAGACCTCCAAGGACCCTTCCAGCTCTTCTGCATTTTGTAAACAGTTTACCAACAGAACAGCTGTGCAGACAGTGGAAAAGGCTTCCTAATAGTCACTAAAGCCAGAGATATGCTCCACATCTACAGGCACCCACAAAATGACTGTAGAAAGGAGAATCAATTTTCATAGAAGAAACTTTGGCCATCCATCAGCGTGGCCTGAAAAATTTAGGCCCCGCCAGTGGCAACAATAGCAGGCCAAACTATCGTTCCTGGCTAGCATTCAGGGTGAGTAATGGGGTAATGCAAGGTTAAGGTCATTATCTTATAGAGAACGGGCCTGACAAGGGAGGTCGGGGGGGGGGGGAAATATAGCTTTTGTCCAGACAGGCCAATATTTTCATTTCCAAAGCACTTGGGCTGCAGTGGCAGGCTCATATCTTATCGCCAATGGCATCATTTCCAGAGCTCCTTTTATAGTGCTTGCTTTGGCGCAGCGCGGAGACCCAGGAATATGAAACAGCGACTTTCATTTGGTCCAGCAAAGGCCAAGGAGGTAAATGTTAGCCGTGGGAATTGGACCCAGAGAGGTGTATCCTGCTGTGAAATGTCTACAGGGAATTTTTGAGGGCCGTGAAGGAGAAGAAAGAAAGAGGAATCTGAACAAGGAAGAAATTTTTGCATGGTTAGGAGCAGGGGTGGGATTCAAAGAGGTGAACAACCGGTTCTCTGTGTGGAAGCCGCTTCCGGAAGTCCATTCTGGGCCTGGGTAACAAAAAAAAATTAGCAACTGGTGCGAACTGGCTGAATCCCACCACTGGTTAGGAGGGGAATGTGCTACAGGCAGTCCGCGACTTTCCACCCATTTCTTTAGCCATAGCAATAGCACTTAGATTTAGATGGCTTCGTAGTGTTTTATAACCCTGGGTAAGCAGTTTACAGAGTCTGCCTGTTGTCCCCAACAATCTGGGTCCTCATTTTACCGACCTCGGAAGGATGGAAGGTTAAGTCAACCTTCAGCCGTTCAGCATCGAACTCCTGGCAGTGGGCAGAGCTAGCTTGCAATACTGCATTCTAACCACTGCACCACCAGGGCTTAGACTGCAATAGCACTTAGGCTTATATACTGCTTGACAGTGCTTTTCAGCCTTCTCTAAGCAGTTTACAGTCAGCCTCTTGCCCCACCCCCAACAATCTGGGTCCTCATTTTACCGAGCTTGGAAGGATGGAAGGCTGAGTCAACCTTGAGCTGGTCAGGATCGAACTGCTGGCAGTGAGCAGAGTCAGCCTGCAATACTGCATTCTCACCATTGCACCATCAAGACTCTTGATAGTTTAGTGATCATTCTTTCCACCGCGGGTTGAAGACCCATTTATTTGAATTAGAGGGTCTGGCCTGATGGGGGTATATGGGTTTTTTATAGGTTTTTATTATTTATTATTCTTGTATTTTAATTGGGCATTAGTTTAATTTTCTTTTAATTTTTGTATTGTTATTTATATATGCCCTGTGAACCGCCCTGAGTCCCTTAGGGAGAAGGGCGGTATAGAAATCTCAATAAATTAAATTAAATTAAATTAAAATCATTTGAAGATATAATGGCAATTTAATTACAATCTCTTCTTGAAAAGTTCCAGTGACGGAGCACCCACAACTTCTGAAGCCAACTTCTGACCCCCTGGTGGATCATCCTCACTGTCGGGAAGTTTCTTCTCAGTTCTAGGTTGCTTCTCTCCTTGATTAGTTTCCATCCATTGCTTCTTGTCCTGCCTTCGGGCGCTTTGGAGAATAGGCTGACACCCCCCCCCCTTTTCTCTGTGGCTTTGGAGACTTTGACATCTCCCCCAATGGTTCTAAGGCTGGCTTTTCTACCTGTTCTCATTATTTGCTCTTCTTGATATTTTAGTCTTATATTTTTGCACAATGCTCTTTGACATTTAGCTCATGGGCTTGTAGAGCGCTAGCATTTTGTAATATAACTTCCAGTAATTGTCTATTTTAATTGCACAAGTCATCTTTTACGACCTCTCTTTGACATTTTTCTTTGGTCGCCCCGCAATTCTCCCAGCTATAAATCCTTCCTTTCTTGAGGGTGAAGTTTCGTTCTCTGAGCTTCTGGGTTGGTTTCCAAACATTTCACTACCAGACAAGGTAACCTCTTCAATGGAATTTAGGGGGTGTCAATGTGGGTGTTCTTCTGTTCATAAGTGCTTTGTGTGGTCAGAAGCTCTTGTGATGGGGAGGTCATGTCAATTGAGGGTCATCTCAGGTGAGGGTCTTGTGGTGGGTCTTGCAATGGGTTAGGTGTGGGTCACATCAAGTGAGGGTATTGTGATGGATCTTGTGATGGGTCAGGAGTGGGTAGCGTCAAGCAAAGATCTTGTGATGGGTCTTGTGATGGGCTAAGTGTGGGTCACTTCAACTGAGGGTCCTGTGATGGGTCTTGTGATGGATCAGCTGTGGGTCGCTTCAAGTGAAGATCTTGTGATGGGTCTCGTGATCTGTCAGGTGTGGGTTACATCAGTTGAGGGTCTTGTGATGGATCTTGTGATGGGTCAGGGGTTGGTCACATCAAGCAAGAATCTTGGGTTGGGTCTCCTGATGGGTTGGGTGGGGGTCATGTCAAGTGAGGTTCGTGATGGATCTGTGATGAGTCAGGTGTGGGTCACATCAAGTAAGCATCTTGTGATGGGTCTGTGATGAGGACGTCATATCAGGTGGGGGTCATTGGGAATGCTGAGGGGGTTACGTGGGCTAGTTGAGGATAGAAGCACATCAACACTGACATTCCCCTAAATTCTTCTGAAGGTGTTACCTAACCTGGTAATGAAAAGTTCAGAAACTAACCCACAAGAGAACAAGACTCCAACCTCATTCTACACCTGAGCTGCAAATACTCACCACTATCACAACCTTCCTTCCTTTCTGCAGTGGGACCATCCATGTTAATCAGTGGTCCTGATAACTGATAATTGCAGATGGCACATTACAGCTGTTGCGAAGGCTGCCGCTCTATTGCAATTCAAGACTTCCCAAATATCTTCGGATCCGCTGACAAATATTTGAGCAGCCTGAGCGGAGTTTCTCCCATCGCTCTGTAACAACATCGTTTGCGCTAATTAGATTTGAACTTCATTTCAGTCACAAATTCTTGCCGTTTGCTTTAATTTACTTAACTTACCTTAATTCCCCTGATTTGTTTAATTTATCGGTAGGTAAATGTACGGGAAGCCGAGGCTTGCCTGAAAAACACGGCTCCAAGCTCATAAATGTCATATTTACTTCCTTTCCTGCGTGGTTAATGGTGACATCACAACTGACCATAATCGACCTAGCAAAAGGATTAAATCAAGCTAGGTTCAACATTCTAGTCTGTTTCTTTTCTTTCTTTCTTTTTCCTATGCTAAGTACCCATGATTTATGAGCTTTGACCATCAGGTATTTATAGATCCAAGTGCTTCATTTTTAAGAATTATAACCATAACTATCTCAAGGAGATTGGTGTTATTACCCCTATAATACAGATGGCAGGCCAGGACTAAAAGCTAGCACTGAGTTTTCGGCGACAGTATATTGTGATATTAGATGGATCATAAAGGAGGAAATAATATTAAGTGCCTAATATTAACCGGTTGTAAAATCAATCCACTCCTATAAAAGAGAAGACAAATGGATGTAGATTTTAACTCAGGAACAAACTAGAACAGGAGCACACAACCTTGGCAGCTGCTTGAAGACCTGTGGCCTTCAACTCCCAGAATTCCCCAGCCAGTCCACAGGTCTTCAAGCTGCCAAGGTTGAATGTTCCTGTTCTAGAAGGTTCTGGCTGGGGGAACTCTGGGAATTTGAAGTTCACAATTCTTAAGGTTGCCCAGTTTGGACACCCATGTTCTAGAACTTTAGTAGAACATGACTCTGACTTCTACCAAACAACAACAACAACAACAACAACAACAACAACAATAATAATAATAATAATAATAATAATAATAATAATAATAATAATATGATGATGATGATGATGATGATGATGATGTTGATGATTATGATGATGATGATGATGATGGTGATGATGGTGATGGTGATGATGATGATGATCACGAAACATCTGCAAGAAAACAACCAAGCTCAGAGAGCACCAAGGACCCCACCTCCACTTTGCATATCCCACACCCTTCTAACACTGATGGTGCTACCTAGTTGGGTAATGAAATGTCTGCAGGAACACAACCAAGCTCAGAGAGCACCAAGGACCCCACAGTCCTCCTCCTCCATCACCACCTTGCAAGCCCCATGCCCTTCTAGCACTGATGGTGTTACCTAGTTGGGTAACGAAACGTCTGCAAGAAAACAACCAAGCTTGGAGAGCATCAAGAAAGCCACAGTCCTCCTCCTCCTCCTCCTCCTCCTCCTCATCTCCACAACCCCACTCCCTTTTAGCACTAATGGTGTTACCTAGTTGGGTAACGAAACATCTGCAACAACCAAGCTTGGAGAGCATCAAGAAAGCCACAGTCCTCCTCCTCCTCTCCACAAACCCCACTCCCTTCTAGCACTGATGGTGTTACCTAGTGGGGTAACAAAATGTCTGCAAGAGAGCAACCAAGCTCAGAGAGCACCAACGACTCCTCACATGACTCAGACAGAAGATCTTCCATCAGTAATGTGTCAACGTGACCAGCATCATTGCAAGTACATTTCATTGAACAGCTTACACTGAATTTTGAGCTACTTTTCCAACACGGTCTTTGATGATCTACAGGCAACATCTCTCATGAAAATTCTAAAAAATGCATTCCAAGAAAGCAATTTGGTTCCTCAAACCTTCTCAAGAACATTTTAAACACTAGATTAATATAGGAAAGAAAGCTTTTTGCTCCCAGGGTTGAATTCTGTTGGAGTGACTCATCCTTTGAGCGAACAGCCTGTTTAGAAGATTATCCGATCTTGCTTCGGAGACTTGTGCATTGAGCAGAAAGAGAGCCAATGGCCCACTTAATACATCAAGAAAATGTTTATGATCGGTAAATCTTTTAGAAAGGAGAGACTCCAGAAAGGCAGTTTCTGCTTGAGTTAATGTGTTTGGAATTGGGTCACTTACCGGAAAACCATAAGTTGCATCATCAACAATATTTCAGGATTAAGATGGAGGAGCTAAAAGGTGAGTAGATGAATGGGGAGTGGGGTGGGGGGGGAGAATGCAGAATGGATTACCCATTTTTTATTATGGTAATATCAACAGCCTTAAAATTCCTGGGTGGCTCAGTTTTTATCAGCTAAGTTTTATTTTATTTTTTCCCATGTGTAACTACTTGCGAATCATCTTTATGTTGCAGCTACAGCTTTCCTGGTTTGTAAACGTGTCTCTCCAGGTTTGATTGTTGCTTTGTTAATTGCGAAGTCGTGTCCAACCCATCGTGACCCCATGGC